>NC_057794.1:89154919-89186016 GCF_018294505.1 Triticum aestivum | reverse complement strand
AGTGACGGGAGGCGGGGCGGCGCGGCGGCAAGGGAGGCAGCCAGGGTGGGGGCGGCGAGGGGGGACCGGGGCGGGGCGACGGCGTGGGGTTGGGATGAGGGGAGAGGGAGAGAGAAAGGCTGGGCGCGAGAACATATAGGGCTAGGCTCTTTGCTGTCCGCTAGCTGAAGGCAAAGAGCCTAGCTAACGGATGTCAGAACGGACACTTTCAAAGTTTCTTTGCCATCAGTTAGCCGACGACAAAGAAAGTGGCCGTTAGCTACGCAAAGGTTCTATGCGATCAGCTAGCTGTTGGCAAAGATGGAGCTAACGGCAAACACTTTCTTTGCCGTCAGCTGCTACTTTCTCGTCAGGTTTCCTCAAGGTGATGGCAAAGACCCTCTTTGCCATCAGCTAGTTGACCGCAAAGAAGCGGCTGACGGCAAAGTTCCTGATTGCAGTAGTGTATGCTTCTCACAAACCAGAGCTTCTCACAACAAGCATGATGGTTTCGGTAGGGAACGTGCCACCTTTGCGGACAAAACGATATGCATTGCCTCTTATTGCTTCCAAAAAATTTCTTGTGTCAACATCAAACAACAGGAGTGTTGTGTCAATTTTTGTGATTTTTCGGGGTTCGTTTGGACATTTTTATGCATTAACTAAGTTTTCAATGCATTATAGTGCATAATTTAAATTTGAACTACATGCACATGCTTAAGTGCACACAAATTGGTTGAAAAATCAAATATGTGTCCTTGGGTGCATGCTTAGGTCCCATGCAAGAAATGAGAATTAATTTCAAACACCAGGGCACTGTTGATTGCCGGCAAAACATTGAGATGCCTGGTGTTTAAATTCTAGTATGTCCAGAACTCGTCTGAAATTCATGAAACTTGGCATGCTATCATGTAGCGGCATCAACATGACGTGGTAAAAATTTTGTCCCATTTGGGGCAGGTTTGGGTATATGCTTCTCACAAACCAGAGTTTCTCACAACAAGCATGATGGTTTGGGTAGGGAACGTCCTACCTTTGGGGACGAAACGATATCCATTGCCTCTTATTGCTTCCAAATTTTTTTCCCATGTCAACATAGAACAACAGGAGTGTTGTGTCAATTTTGGTGATTTTTTGGGGTTCGTTTGGACATTTTTATGCATTAACTGAGTTTTCAATGCATTTATGTGCATAATTCAAATTTGAACTACATGCACATGCTCCAGTGCATATAAATTGGTTGAAAAATCGAATATGTGTCCTTGGGTGCATGCTTAGGTCCCAGGCAAGAAATGGGAATGAATCTAAAACACTAGGGCACCGTTGACTGCCGGCAAAACATTGAGATGTCTGGTTTTTAAATTCTAGTAAATCCAAAACTCGTCTGAAATTCATGAAACTTGGCATGCTTTCATGGAGCGGCATCAACTTGCCGTGGGAATTTTTTTGTCCTATTTGGGGCAGGTTTGGGTATATGCTTCTCACAAACCAGAGCTTCTCACAACAAGCATGATGGTTTCGGTAGGGAATGTCCCACCTTTGGGGACGAAACGATATCCATTGCCTCTTATTGCTTCCAAAAAATTTCTCGTGTCAACATAGAACAACAGGAGTGTTGTGTCAATTTTGGTGATTTTTCGGGGTTCGTTTGGACTTTTTTATGCATTAACTGAGTTTTCAATGCATTTATGTGCATAATTCCAATTTGAACTACATGTACCTGCTCTAGTGCATATAAATTGGTTGAAAAATCAAATATGTGTCCTTGGGTGCATGCTTAGGTCCCATGCAAGAAATGGGAATGAAATTTCAAACACCAGGGCACCGTTGATTGCCGGCAAAACATTGAGATGCCTGGTTTTTAAATTCTAGTAAATCCAAAACTCGTCTGAAATTCATGAAACTTGGCATGCTATCATGGAATGGCACCCGACATGATGTGGTATTTTTCGTGTCCATTTTGAGAGAAGGCGCACTCGAATAATGACAGCTAAGAAAGGCATTTTGAAAAAATAGCTCCCACTTTAATATCTCAAATGTTTGTATAGTACAAACCATGTGCGTTCTGTTAACCATTCACGTGACGCCATGTGTCTTGGTTTTAATGGCTATAGGAGGTGCCGTGCGGACAGCTACTTGACCTTGACTGAACAGGAGGTGCGCGAGTGCAGTCCGGTGTGTAGGCTGACCAAGAGGAGTGCAAGCTATCCTCGAATGCGCAGGCTCACCGTGAAGCATGCGAGCTGTACACTGCGCAGGCTCACTGGGAAGCGAGCCCTTTGACTTCCATGGCCACTCGCCTTCCTCTCCGTGCATGCGCCGCCCTTAGCAGCATGGGGCCCTCTGTCGAGCGCTACCTCTCAGCGCTGCCAGCTGCCGTCCTCCCACCCCATGCGTCGACCCTAGGATGACATGATGCATAGTGAGAGCAGGATTTGTGCATGTCTTCAATGCAAACGGTTCTTTTGGATGACCCGTGTGCAACCACTTACAAATAATTTGGTGCGATTTGCATTTTTCGTATTGGAAATGCTACCATTTGTCAAACTGGAAAGATTGACATTTGTTGATCTAGTAACATTGCCATTTTTCAACCTTGTAACACTGCGATTTGTCAAAATATGAAGGTAAAAATCACTAGCAGTATCTAATTTTTGCAACTAAAATTCAGTAATTAAGCATAGATTTCATTCATAGATTAAGAATTCGTTCTTAATTTATACAAATAGTTCAAGTTGATAGCTGAACCGACCAAACTTTTCCCCAATTGTTGCCAACCACGTACTGAAATAGCTAGTTCAACTATATATACTAGCTAATTTTAAGTACATTGTATAGTTCCACCACATCTATAGTCAGATGAACTAAACAAAATAGCCCCTAAATACTACTACCACTACGGAGGGGCTTTGTACTACTTCTGGCTGCCTCTCCTCTGTCGAGCGTGCTCAATCAGAGGCGGAGGAGGAGGAGGAGCCTACCGACGAGCTGGGCAACCGCAATACGGTGCCTGCCGCCGTTGCAGCTTCAACGACGCTCACCTCGAATGCCCTCTGCCGCTCTAGATGACACCTCTCGAAGTGGTGGTTCTCCTTGTAGATATCCTGATTCCTCACCTCTAAGGCGTCGTGTGCCACGACCACGGCGGCAGTAAGGCTCTTTGCATGCTCAACGAGGCGCTCCACCTCCTCCCGCAGGAACTCGGTTTAGCGCACAAGGTCGCTGACGCACGTGCGGGCATCCACCTCCGCCTCCCGCCTTTAGGCGATGCTAGAGCGGGTGATGACCTCGGTGGTCGACGGTGGGCTGGCGGCCACGGCGGCCGACGACGGGGTGGCGGCCATGACCACCACCTTCCACCTTCGGGCCACGATGGAGGAGCGGGTGATGGCCACGGTTGTCGGCAGTGGGGTGGCGGCCATGACGGTCACCTCCCGCCTTCGGGCCGTGGCGGCAGAGCGGGTGATGGCCCTGGATTTCGACGACAGTGGGGCGGCAACGGTGGCCGGCAACAGCTGCCGGCGGCACCGGCGGCAGAGCGTGTGGTGGGTGTTCCGCGCACGGCCAACAGGGACGCCACGCGCACTACACTACGCCGGGGACTGCGCCGCCGCCGCGGTGTAGCCTCCCAGCTGAAGATGTCCTCTAATGACGGCGGAGTGGCTGAGCGACGACAACGGACCGGTGCCATTGGCGATTGTGGGAGAAGCAGACGAGATAAGCTACAGGAAGGGAGCGGAAATTGCGACGCAGGACTCGCCGACCATGAGGGTTTTTATAGCAGGCCAGTAAGCATTGGGATTTTGGGGGATTTCACCGAGTCGGGCGGGAAGCTTGCTTGGGAACCTACGAGGCTGCGCGGGAATGGGATCACCGACAATTCATTGGCGGCACCGTTTGGCCAAAAGAACGCCCCCACGCGCTGCCCAAGCTTCCGCTGTAAGCCGTCTGCGGCAGCGGGGTGACAAGACATGCTCGAGGAGGACTAAAGGCCACGTACACATACGGTTAATAAAAAAACATTTGTGATTTAATTACCTACTATACCCCATCCTGGTTTATAAGTATGATTTAACTAATAAAATATGAATGCATGTCGCCAAAGATTATATAGTCGGATTCATATTTTAACATAGTTTCCAATTATATAATTTTTATAACATGCATTAACATTTTGTTGGTTAAATTTGAGGGCAAAGTATGGCACAGAATATAAAGGGGACTATAGACTAGACGGAGGTGGTAGCACACGGCCGTTCTCTACGCAGCGATGCAACTGTTAGCTGGCTTGAAGGCGACCATTTCCTGCATGTTCAACTGCTCTATGCGTGTGGTTGCTTGCGGTTCAGGCGGCCGTGGCGCACTCTGCTCGTGTCCCGCCGCGCGCGCTCAGCTCTCGAGTCCCTCCGGGTGCTCTGCCCTCGTCCCTCCACGCGCGCTACCAGTGTTTGGGGCCGGCGCATGATCACGCATGTTCATGTGCATGCGGTTGCGCCGGGCGCAGCGCGACGATGCAGTTACCCGCTGCAAAACCTGTCATGCGGATGCGCCGAGAATCCATGCCACCCGGCCCCCTTTTATTCCTGTGGCCATTTGCCTTCATCTCTCGTATCACATGACACAATAAGCACACCCACGAGGACACATACAAAGAGGACATCCAGCGGTTCCAATGGTGCTCCTCGTGGCTCCAATGGCACTCCCTGCGGCCGACGACGACAACGGCGGGCAGTTCACCATGCAACATGTAGTGGACACCCACGTGAGGGGGAAGGCTCTCTCGGTGGTGTACATGAATGATCTGGTCTTGGTGGAGAGCTCCATCCAAACTATGGAGCAGTTCCTTGCCGAGGACAAGTACCAATTGGTCGGCTTTGACCTCGAGTACACTATGGGTCGTGCCGGGCACGATCAGAAGGTTGCCATAGCCCAGTTATGCATGCGACATGAAGTCTTGGTCTACCACTACCACCTGGCCACAATGCCTTGCGAGCATTTCTCCAGGTTTATCAACAACTCCGACTATAGTTTCGCTGAGGTCGACACCACCAATGATCTAAAAGCGCTCAAGGTTTCGTGCTTGAAATGCCCGAATCTTGTCAACATCCAAAGCCACTACAAGGTCTGGGGCAGCGAAAAAAACAAACTGAACTCCCTGGTTGACCTCGCCTCGGCCATCATCGACCCCTACTACATGAATATGAAGAATGAGATCAATAAGGACAAGAACGCCTGTCACAATGTGTGGCATAAGAGACTGGATGAACAACAAGTCAAGTACACGGCCATGGACACGTACACAAGCTACGAGATGTACAGGCATATCGTTGACACGAGGAACTATCTTCTTCCTGACCCAGATGAGGGATCGAGCCACATAGCAGTGGCGGGAGAGTCACAAGAAGTAGATGACTAGACGATCGTTTCTTCTACTTTAGAATGCACACAATTGTTTATTGAGGTGTGTACGAATGATTTGTATAGTCACTTATGTAATTGGATGTTTATTTCAGTTATATATATACATGTTATGCTACTGTACATAGAGCAAATCACATGGCTTATTAACAGCAATCGTCTGTGTTATTATTGGTCTTCGCAAACATTTTTTATTACGGACATGTTTGCCGCGTATCACGCACATCTTGTTCAGTTGAACCATTTCCATTGTGTTGCCTAATCACACACACTTCATCCTAGTGAATTGTTTGCTATATATTGCACACGCCTTCATCTGGCTACCCGTTTCTTTTGTTCCTCCTCATCCCAAATAGTTAAATGAACTGAACAGTATGCCCTACATCGCACATGCAACTAAAATCTGAACTGTGTTTGATGCATCCGTCATCGCAAACGTTTTGCAACTTTTTTGATGGTTTTTACACCCTCATTTGCGATTATGGCATCGCACACAGTTTCGTCGAAGGGTCTCTGATCGTAGTGATGCGTTTGGACCATCCTGCAGTAGTGCAAGTCCATATTTAGTGTTAAACTTTTGAAAACCATCGGTATCCATAAAAGATTTAACACAATCATACTTAAGTTTAATACCTGGCTTTTTACCTTCGTTGAGTTCCCAATCTTTAGAGTTGCGTTTAATTCTTTCCGAAATATCCCACTGGAATTCAATAGTCTTCTTCATAAAAGAACCAGCACAAGAAGTACAAGCATGGTTTGATCATTACGAGAAAGCCGAGCCTAAAAATTATGGATAATAATTTGTCTTGAGAGCTCATGATTGGGGCATGTAACGCCCTCGATGCGGCTATATCTCCCACGTGTCGAAGCACGACTTAGAGGCATAACCGCATTGAAAGCAATGTCGCAAGCGAGGTAATCTTCACACAACCCATGTAATACATAAGGGAAAGAGATACATAGTTGGCTTACAATCGCCACTTCACACAATACATGAGTAAAGCATTACATCATCCAAATACAATCAAGGTCTGACTATGGAACCAAAATAAAAGAAGAACCCCAAATGCGACGAAGGTCCCCGATCGACCCCAACTGGGCTCCACTACTAATCAACTGGAATCGAAACAACACGAAGGACAAGATCTTCATCGAGCTCTTCCTTGAGCTTGGTTGCGTCAACTACACGGACTCATCGGCACCTGCAAGCTGGTTTTGGAAGTATCTGTGAGTCACGGGGACTCAGCAATCTCACACCCTCGCGATCAAGACTATTTAAGCTTATGGGTAAGGTAAAGGTATGAGGTGGAGCTGCAGCAAGCGACTAGCATATATGGTGGCTAACATACGCAAATGAGAGCGAGAAGAGAAGGAAAAGCACGTTTGAGAAAGTATGATCAAGAAGTGATCCTAAAGCAACCTACGTCAAGCATAACTCCAACACCGTGTTCACTTCCCAGACTCCGCCGGAAAGAGAATCACGGTTACACACGCGGTTGATGTATTTTAATTAAAGTCAACTTCAGGTTTTCTACAACCGGACGTTAACAAATTCCCATCTACCCATAACCGCGGGCACGACTTTCGAAAGTTCAAATCCCTACAGGGGTGTCCCAACTTAGCCCATCACAAGCTCTCATGGTCAACGAAGGATATTCCTTCTAGCAGGAAGACCCGATCAGACTCGGAATCCCGTTTACAAGACATTTCGACAATGGTAAAACAAGTCCAGCAAAGCCGCCCGATGCGCCGACATCCTGATGGGAGCTGCAAATATCTCGTTCTCAGGGCAACACCAGATGAGACATCCTACGAGTAAAACCAGCCCTCAAGTTTCCCCGAGGTGTCCCCACAGTCTACTCAGTTCGGATCAACACTTAGACAAGCACTGGCCCGGGGGGGTTAAAATAAAGATGACCCTTGGGCTGGCCTAACCGAAGGGAAAAAGAGGCTAGGTGGCGAATGGTAAAACCAAGGTTGGGCCTTGCTGGAGGAGTTTTATTCAAGGCGAACTGTCAAGGGGTTCCCATTATAACCCAACCACGTAAGGAACGCAAAATCCAGGAACATAACACCGATATGACGGAAACTAGGGCGGCAAGAGTGGAACAAAACACCAGGCATAAGGCCGAGCCTTCCACCCTTTACCAAGTATATAGATGCATTAATTAAATAAGATATATCGTGATATCCCAAAAAAATATCCATGTTCCAACATGGAACAAGCTTCAGTCTTCACCTGCAACTAACAACACTATAAGAGGGGCTGAGCAAAGCGGTAACATAGCCAAACAATGGTTTGCTAGGACAAGGTGGGTTAGAGGCTTGGTTTAACAATATGGGAGGCATGATAAGCAAGTGGTCGGTATCGTAGCATAGGCATAGCAAAAGAGCGAGCAACTAGCAAGCAAAGATAGAAGTGATTTCGAGGGTATGGTCATCTTGCCTGAAATCCCGCAAGGAAGAAGAACGAGTCCATGAAGAAGTCAAATGGACGTAGTCGAACGAATCCTCACAAACGCGACGTTATCAGAACTAACCCGAAGAAGCAACACCGGAAAGAAGCAAACAACATAGTAAACAACCAACACATAACATGGCATGATGCACAACCAAGTATGATGCATGTTCGGTTTTAAATATGCATGGCATGGTAAAGTGCACAAACAATACTACAAATTAAGTGGAGCTCAATATGCAACTCCATTACATATTGACGAAACACCACGACAATTATTTAGTTCTCTCCCAGTTATGAACTCACCAATATTAAATGTTGTTAAGCATGTCAAGAGGTGAAACATAACAAAATTATACCATCTAAACAATTTAAATGGGGCCGGATATAATAAACAACAAACCCGGTAAATCCCCACATGCATTAGTAATTTAAAGCAAACAATAATTTTAAACATTTTAATTGTTGTTACCATGATGCGGATGACATGAACAAGTTTTATGCAAGTTTAAGAAAAAAATGTTGACATGAGCATATTATGAAGCATTTGTCATCATGGCGGAAACAAAAGGGGTGCCACGGCGACGATAACGAAACGGTGCCGCGGCAACGTTCCGGTTCCCAGTAACTCGATTGAGATACCGATGCAAAAGAGAAGTGTGGCGGGAGCGTGCAAAAGATGGTGGGGCGCTCCCGGATACCGGGTGTCCCATGTGTCGGCGGCATGGCAACCGAGGGTCGTGCACGTAACAAACGGGCACGCTGCAAACACGGGGTTCATCTCGTATCACATAACATGCATCCGGTCCACGGATGGTCGTGTCAATGGTTATACCTTTCGAAGCGTGCCTTTTTCGAAGCGGATTGGGTTCGATAGTAGCGGAAGTAGTGGTTCACGTTCGTTCAGAGAGGTACTAGATGACTCCAATGTCTTCGAGGTGACGGTAGTGTTTCACACGACGTCGGGATGCTTGTCGGTCCGATCTTGCCGGAGTAGTTGTACACGTTATCGGGGTACTTGTCGCATCACCGGGCGTATTCGTACATGTTCGGAGGGGAACTTGGCATATCCATGTACTTGGCGTTCCGATGCGGTACTTGGTGGATCCAACACGCGCGTCAGTGGTGGAACTTGGCACCGTATTGGGAAGTAGTTGTACTCGCGGTCTTCGTCGACGGTAGTCGTACACGGTTTGTAGACGTTCGGGTCTTCCAAAGAGGTACTTGACGCATGCGTTACACGGGTCTTCGACGATGGTAGTGGTTCTTGGCGTCGGGCGTCGGGGTACTTGGCGTTCATGGATTACGATGATGACAGTAGAGGTACTTGACGCAAAACTTTGTAGTCATTCGGGCGCCTGTGGTCTTGACGGTCTTGACATTCCAACACGAAGCCACGGAGAAGCACGGGTCATAGGCAGCTTGAACAGGGACCGCCTGAACTCGGCAGGAGGCAAAGGCAGGGGCTCATCCTCGTGCTGAAGCGAAGCAGAGGAGGCGAGCGGGGACTCGGCATGGTGGCACGCGCTTGCAGGGGAGGTCTGGGACGAGAAGAGCGCGGATGAGGAGGCAAAAGGCGTTCTGGTTTCCTACTAGTCTTGGACGGCGACGGCACCTAAGAGAAGGAGAGGCGCAGCAGCGGGCAACGGCAGCCACGGGAGGCGCCCTTGGTGCGCCTGCGGCGTCGGGCACGAGAGGAGAGGAAAGGCCGTGATGAAGCAGCGGGATGCTTGGCGGAGCCGGCCATCCATGGGGTCGTCGAGGTCCCTGTCCAAGGTCAGAGAGAGCAGGATATGCTGCGGGGCGGCGGCGCTCCTCGAGGTAGCCGGCGGTGGCGAACGCGCGGATCCGGGCAGCAGCGGACGGGGTCCGGCGACGAGCGGCTCTGGATGCTTGATGCAGGGGCGCGGCAGGGACCAAAGCAGGTCGTGAAGACGATAGCGGCGCGGGACTTGGCGTGCGGCAGCAGCTTGCAGGGTCGTCGGCGCGGGGTTGGTCTTCCTGGTGGAGCTCGGTGACCCAAGCGATTGAGTGGGAGAGAAAAGGATCGGGCGCGCGTGTTCCTTCCTAGCGGCGTGAGAAGCGAGACAAGAGGAGAGAGTGGGGGTCGAGGGAAGGAGATGCTGCGGGCGGATGGGATCGAGTGAGAGGGTGAGGAGGCGGCTGGAGGAGGAACGAAGAGGGGATCGTGTAAGTGCATCTAGTGCCACCCCTAGTTGGTTTTGGAGTATTGACGACAAACCTAGTTGAGGGACTAATGTGTTTGTGAGAATTGCAGGATAACACAGGTAGAAGTCCCTCATTGATTCGGTTTTACTACCAGAGATGAACCCTAAAAATGTATGAAGACATTGAAGTCAAAGGTGGTATATGAAGATATTCACATTGAAGACTATGACAAGAGAAGACACTATATGAAGCCTATGGAGCTCGAAGACTTAGATCTTTCGTAGTTCTTTTTCTTTTGTGTTGAGTCATAGGAACCACCGTACTGTTAAGTGGGGTCCAAGAGAACCAGTCAGAATGACTGAAGTGAGGCCTAAACCAAAAACCTATGTCTACGAGTGAAGACTATGAGAGCGAATCTTATCCAGAGTCGGACAAGTCAGCTTTGCTTGTAGCCCGAGTAAAGTTGTCGTGTGAGATTGAAATCTGACCATTGGAACACGTGTCAGTTCCTTAGTGACCCAGGGTCATTTCGGACAAATCAGGTCAGGTTGCCAAGTGGCTATAAATAGCCCACCCCCTACAACCATAAATGGTTGGCTGCTCAGATTGAAAGTACGGCTTTTGGCGTTTGAGAGCAACCCACCTCGAAGCCTTTGAGAGAGAATTCCTTGCGAGGATAAAGCCCTAACCACCAGAGCCAGAGAGAATTGGGCATCACTTAAGTCTTCTTGTCTGTGTCATCTGAAGACTTATTACACTTGAGGACTGTGCATCCTTCAGCCGGTTAGGCGTCGCGTTCTGAGCGTCCAAGAGACATTGTGGATTGCCGGTGAACGAAGTCTGTGAAGGTTTGGGAGTCTACCTTGAAGACTTACCAGAGTGGTTGGGCGAGGTCTATGTGACCTTAGCTCAAGGATAATACAGTGAGGACTGGGTGTCCTGAGCTGCGTGTTCAGGACTGGGTGTCCGGGACTGTGTGTCCTAAGGTTTAAATACCTAGCCGCTCCAACCAGACGTACAGTTGTCACAGCAACTGGAACTGGTCCAACAAATCATTGTCTTCAATGGGTCACTGGTTTCATCTTCACTTCCCTTTACTTACTGTTACTCCTTGTGAAGTCATTGTATGTTTGTACTATCATTTGTCTTCAATGAGTGACTACGTGTTCTGTTTGGCTTCACAATATCTTCCTACCTGATCCTTACTACCTAGCTGCTATTAGTCTTTGTGCTTTCACTTCATTGAATACTTGACTATGGTTGGCCTAGTGTAGTCTACCTTCCGCTGCATGGTAATAGGTTTAATTTTATCGTTTGTCTTCAAAACTTCTATGTTCTGAAGACTTTCATAAAAATCGCCTATTCACCCCCCTCTAGTCGATATAATGAACTTTCAATTGGTATCAGAGCAAGGTGCTCCCTTGTTCTGTGTGATTCGGTTTAACCACCGGGAGTTTTAGCTATGTCGACTGCAGGGATAATTAAAGTCTCCGCTGCGTGCCCCGTCTTCGATGGAACTGAATATCCCTACTAGAAGAATAATATGCGCATGCATCTTGAAGCCATTGACGTCGACCTATGGTATGTCGTCGAGAACGGTGTTCCCAAGGCTGGAGAAGGTGTCACTGCTGCTGATGTCAAGAAATTCGTTCAACTGGACTCTGCTGCCAAGAATATCATCTGTGGTCATCTGACCAAAGGACAGTATGGCCGTGTGAGTGCTTTGAAGACATCTAAGCTGGTCTCGGACTGGCTCTCCAAGGTCAATGAAGGCATCTCAACCCAGAGAGATCAGAGAATCAGTGTCCTTCGCAACCTCTTCAACCGCTTCAAGCGAAATGACAATGAGAATGTCCAGCACACATTTGACCGACTCAATGACATCACAAATGAGCTTCAAGCCCTCGGTGCCACTGAGATTACCAAACACGAAGTCGTCAAGACGCTGCTGAGATCACTTGATAGTTTGTTTGACATCCTGGCCCTGATGATTCAAGAACGTCCTGATTTCAAGACACTCGATCCGTCTGACATACTTGAGAGGCTCAACACACATGAGTTTCAGCTTTCGGAGAAAAGAGATATCTATGGTCCAAACTATGGGCGAACTCGTGCCTTGAAGGCAAAAGCTATCTCCTCATCTGAAGAAGAATCTGACAGCAGTTCTGATGATCCTGAAGACATTGGAAGGGAACTTGCTATGCTTGTCAAGAAGTTCCAAAAATTCACCAAGAAGAAATCATGTCACAAGTGCAAGAAACTTGGCCACTTCATCTCTGAGTGTCCACAGTGGGACAATGAGAACAAAAAGAAGAAGAAGAGCAAGGAATATGACTCTGACGACAAGAAGAAGAAGAAGAAATACTCAAAGTCTTCTTCCAAGTCTTCCTCAAAGTCTTCATCACACAAGAAGAGCTCATCTGGCAAGGCACGTGCGTTTGTTGGCAAGGAAATGGATTCAGAGGAGGAGTCTGCTTCTGAGGAGGCGGAGGTGGAGTCTGAGGAGGAATCCGACTCAGGCGTCGCAAGTCTGGCTACAACATACGTTGCCAAGTCCATCTTCAACACTAAAGACAATGACTTCATCACCGACACCGATGCAAATGACAAGGACTACTCCGCTTCTACCTACTTCTTCATGGCACGCCGTGCCAAGGTAAACACACGCACTACTCACTATCAAACATCTAGCGACGATGACTCTGATTGTGGTTCAAAACCTAGCTACAAAACACTTGCTAAAATTGCAACTGAACAACAGAAAGCTATGGAACATATTCAAAAACTATTAGACAGAAGCGATGATATGTTAGGTGCTGAAATGACTCGATCTGAATCCTTAATTGAAGACATAAAAAATCTTCACGTTAAGTATCAGGAACTTGAAAGTCGTCATGAAACTCTCTCAACAACTCATGAAAAGCTTTCCTATGATTATCTTCAAAGGAAACAAGATCTTGAGAAATTGAGAGCGGTTCATGAAGATCTTCAAACGGAAAACGAGTCACTTCACGCCAAACAGACCAGTCCCGCTCAGGAAGGATTTGAACCACCATGTCTTAAATGCATTGAGCGTGATAATGCTACTTCTGTTGCTGAATGTTCTACTGCTGCTGTTGTTGCAATATCTTCAACTATTGATGTGGTAACTAACACCTCTACTGAGGATACCACCGCTATTGCTAATGAGAATGCTAGGTTGAAGACATTGCTTGAAACAGGGATGTACAAAAGTCTTAAAGGGCATCAGACTCTATGTGATGTCCTGAAAAAGAAGATTCTGAACCGAAACCCTAGGAAAGAGGGTGTAGGGTTCGTAAGGAAAATGAATGCAGATGGCTCTTACTGGAAACCTGAGCAGTACCCCAAAACCATGTGGGTTGCTGCAAAGGAACCTTCAGCGGATCCATCCAATCTATCTGGCTTCACTTGTGCTAACCCCATTATCATTGATGAATCCTTTTATGCAAACTATATACTATTTAAGAATCAGAATGGTGAAGTGTTTGCCAGGTACATTGGTACTAACTGCAGGAATGGACCGCCTATGAAGAACATCTGGGTTCCGAAAAGGTGTTTGGAGAGTCTTCCTGTGAATGTCATCATGACACCTCACGTGAAGAAGACAAACCTCAGACTAAAGGCTTCATACGGTCCAAAGGCTTCATACAGACAGAGGACTCACCTGAGTCGCACTAACGCAAATGTTTTGCAGGGAAACCATACTCAGGCATATGAATATGAGAGCGGTTCATCAAACCGCCTTGTTCATAAGACCAAGAACTATTCTGCTTATTCTTATGAACTATTGTCCGCCTGCAAGACTGTTTGCTAAGGCTTCAAAGCCAAAATTCTCAGATGTTGCACTTAGAATTATTGCTTCTAAGCCGCCCTTGATGTGGGTGGCTAAGAAAGCTTAACTCTCTTTTGCAGGTAAAGGTCTCCAGCAGAAAACCAAAATTGTCTAACGCTATTGCTGGGGACCTTAAACATCTTGTAGGGCGCAAGATCAAATGCCCAAATGGTCTTACTATGTACTTCGTACCTGAATCACTTGCTACTCTCACTATTAGTCCTAACCTGGATCTAAGCTTTCATAACCCACTGGTTCGTCAAATGTTTTTGCTTCACAATGCTCTTGGTGAAGCCTATCCCCCTAACTGCACTGTAGGGTATGACACCAGCGTCTTCAGAATGGATTATTGACAGTGGGTGTACAAATCACATGATTGGCAAAAGAAGTCTTCTTATGGACTCAACCTTACGTCCATCCGACAAGAGCCACATCACATTTGCTGACACTGGTAAAAGTAAGGTATTGGGTCTAGGTAGAGTTGCAATCTCAAGGGATCAACACATGGATAAAGTCATGCTTGTTGAATCCCTTGGCTTCAACTTAATGTTTGTCTCAATGCTTTGCGATTTGAACATGATCGTAATGTTTGGAAAATATCGTTGCCTTGTACTAAAGGAATCTGACAAGTCTCTAGTGTTTGTAGGGTATCGAAAACATGATTTGTACGTGGTAGATTTCTCAGCAGGGCCACAGCTTGCAGTATGTCTTCTAGCAAAGGCTTCAGAATGCTGGCTCTAGCATCGGAGGCTTGGACATGCTGGCATGAGGAACCTCCACACCCTTGCGAAGAAGAAGCATGTCATAGGCATTGAGGGCGTCAAGTTCAAGAAAGACCACTTATGCGGTGCCTGTGAAGCAGGGAAGATGACGAGGGCCAAACATCCCTCGAAGACAATCATGACCACTACTCGACCCTTCGAACTGCTTCACATGGATCTTTTCGGTCCCACTCATTTCTCAACTCTAACTACTACTGCTTGCCTCTATGGCTTCGTTATTGTTGATGATTATTCTAGATATACTTGGGTGCACATAATCCTTTACATGACTAAAGTGCAGGATGTCTTCAGACGCTTCGCCAATCGAGCTATGAACAATTTTGGCGCCAAGATAAAGCACATCAGAAGTGACAATGGCACTGAATTCAAGAACACTGGCCTTGATACATATCTTGACACCTTGGGCATCACACATGAATTCTCAGCCCCGTACACGCCACAGCAGAATGGCGTCGTCGAACGCAAGAACAGAACACTAATTGAGATGGCCAGAACGATGCTAGATGAATACAAGACCCCAAGAAAATTCTGGCCCGAAGCCATTGATACTGCATGCCATACAATCAATCGTGTTTATCTTCACAAGCTACTGAACAAGACATCTTATGAGCTCCTTACTGGCAAGAAGCCAAATGTCAGTTACTTTAGAGTATTTGGCGTAAGGTGCTGGATCAAGGACCCACATCACACCTCAAAATTTGCACCAAAAGCACATGAGGGTTTTATGCTTGGATATGGAAAGGATTCGCACTCCTATAGAGTCTTCAATCTCTTTCATTACAAAGTGGTTGAAACAGTGGATGTGCGGTTCGATGAGACCAACGGTTCACAAAGAGAGCAGCTGCCAAATGTGCTAGATGAAGTTCCATCCAGTGAATCAATCAAGCTAATGGGAACTGGAGAAATTATACCTTCTGAAGCTCATCCTGAAGAAGAACTTATCATTTCAGCACCTGATCAACATGAAGACAATGCTCAGCCTGAAGACATTCCTTCCAACAACGACAATGAACAGCAAGAGCAAAGTCTTCGCCCTGTACATCCTCGCGTTGCCAATGAAGTGCAGATTGAAAGAATAATTGATAGCATCAATGCACCTGGTCCACTCACTCGTTCAAGGGCAACTCAGCTAGAAAATTTCTGTGGGCACTTCGCATTCGTCTCAATAACAGAACCCAAGAAAGTTGAAGAAGCCTTCATGGAACCTGAATGGATTCAAGCTATGCAAGAAGAGCTTCAACAGTTTGAGCTGAATAATGTATGGGAACTGGTTAAGTGTCCTGATCCACGGAAGCACAATATAATAGGCACCAAATGGCTATACCGCAACAAGCAAGATGAGCATGGTCAAGTTGTCAGAAACAAAGCTCGTCTCGTTGCTCAAGGATATACTCAAGTGGAAGGCATTGACTTCGATGAAACATTTGCTCCTGTGGCTAGACTTGAAGCCATACGCATACTGCTGGCCTATGCAAATCATCATAACATACTTCTATATCAAATGGATGTGAAGAGTGCCTTTCTCAATGGCAAGATTGAAGAAAAAGTGTATGTTGCACAACCGCCTGGCTTTGAAAATCCAAAACATCCTGACATGGTATACAAGCTCAACAAGGCACTGTATGGCCTCAAACAAGCCCCTCGGGCCTGGTATGACACACTCAAATACTTCTTGAAGAGCAAAGGCTTCATACCTGGTTCCCTAGATCCCACTCTTTTCACGAAGACATATGATGGTGAACTGTTTGTGTGCCAAATATATGTGGATGACATTATCTTCGGCTGCACCAATCAGAAGTACAGTGAAGAGTTTGGATATATGATGCAAGAGCAATATAAGATGTCCATGATGGGGGAGCTGAAGTTCTTCCTTGGTCTTCAAATACGACAACAATGCAGTGGCATCTTCATATCTCAAGAGAAGTATCTCAAAGATTGCCTGAAGAAGTTCGGTATGCAAGACTGGAAAGGCTTCACAACACCAATGCCAGCCAAACATCATCTGGGTCCTGACGACAATGGTAAAGAGTTTGATCAAAAGGTATACCGCTCCATGATTGGTTCTTTACTTTATCTATGTGCATCTAGGCCAGATATTATGCTTAGTGTTTGCATGTGTGCTCGATTTCAAGCGGCACTTAAGGAGTCGCATCACTTAGCTGTGAAGTGAATTCTTCGATATTTGGCTCACACCCCAACTCTAGGATTATGGAATCCAAAGGGCTCAGAGTTTGATCTGGTTGGATTCTCGGATGCTGATTATGCTGGTGACAAAGTTGATCGCAAGTCTACATCAGGCACATGTTACTTTCTGGGACGATCACTTGTATGTTGGTCTTCAAAGAAGCAGAACTATGTATCTCTCTCCACTGCTGAATCTAAATACATTGCTAGTGGATCTTGCTGCTCTCAGCTTCTATGGATGAAGCAAACACTCAAGGACTATGGCATTCATCTGAAGCAAGTGCCACTTTAGTGTGACAACGAAAGCGCCATCAAGATTGCCAACAACCCATTTCAGCACTCGAAGACAAAGCACATTGAAATTCGTCATCACTTTCTCAGAGATCATGTTGTGAAGGAAGACATTGATATCATACACGTCAACACTGAAGAGCAATTGGCAGATATCTTCACCAAGACCTTGGATGAGAAGAGGTTTTGCAAGTTACGGTGTGAGCTAAATATGCTGGAATCCTCAAATGTCCTGTGATCAGGCACACATCCTAGCCCTTATGCATATTGATGACTTAGATGTGCAACACACAAAGTAAAGTATATCTTCAATCAATGAAGACATACATTCTAAGTGTGAATACATTAATGTGGAATTTGACTTCGGAGCGCCACGATAATTGTGCGCCCTGTCTGGGTCTAATACTTCCCATACGGTGGGTAACGCCACCACCAAACGTTCTATTTTGAAGTGTTTCACTCATGGCGTTACCTTGCAATGTCTTCACATTAGGTTTGGCTTCAATCTCAACATATATTCATGATTATCTTCACTATGTTGATTATATATATATATATATATATATATATATATATATATACACTAGTGTTCTGTCCTCTATAGCATTCACTTATAGCTATGTCTTCGTGTTGAATCTTTTGAACTAAGTGAATGTGATCGGACCATAACCTCTCTATGCTTTCTATCTCAAACTCTATCTCCCCAAGTCATATGCATTCTATTAAAACTGTCGAATGTCTTCTCTGCGTCCTTGTCAGCAGAAGATACAGAGACAACCATTAAGTCCGTTTTCAATGCTCATTCCTCCACATGAAATCCGGAGAAGTAGGAACGACCACCCGACAATCCAGGCGTGCGTGAGACGTGGAACAAACCCCAAAATTCCGCATAATGGCCATGTGTTCCTCAGATGCGAATCGCCAGGGGCACCTGTGTAATAGCACAGTGTTGCCCCTGTACCTATAAATACACACTCACATCGGTTATTATCTCTTCTTCCACCCTCGCACGAACCCTAGCGCCACCGCTAGCCCTCGACGACGCCGGCGACGAAGCGCTTCGCTGCCGCAACCTCTCTGACGCCGTCTTCACGCCGACCGCGGACATCGTCCTCTCCGCCGCGCCGTAGGTGTCCTCCGTCGCCAAGTTAGGGCACGGAAGATCGAACTGCTCGGCCTCATCTTACACTCCGTCTAGTAGTTCTTAGTGTGGTAAATAAAACTTCCTCTTTTTACAGCACCATTGATCATATGGATTTGTCACTTTCTACCACAAGCAGTTTTTGTTCACACAAGCTAGATCTCTCTCATACTGCATCTCATAACATGCCTAGTATATTCACTTGTGCTTCACAAAGTAGTTACATTCCTCACTTGTACTGATCTGTGGATTCGTACAAATCTGGAACCAACTTCTTATCTGTGAGTGAATATCTTCGCACGATGAGGTCAATGTCTTCTAAACTGATTTATCTTCAAAATCTTCTGAGAATGCATATGACCTCTTCCCCTTCCCTCGCACCTTAATGTTGTCACAGGTACATGTCTGTGGGAGAATCCTTTGGTTCTCATAGTCTGCATTCATTTGCAGAATTCTTACAGCATCACATAAATTCTCCCAAAGCCAGTTCTTGTTGGTCCAGCAAACGAAAACCTTTGAAGCCTTTGAACGTCTTGAAGCCTTTCAGGTTAAAGTTTATGGCTTCAGAGAAAGCAGCAAGGAAGGGTGGCAGAAAGCGTCGTGGTGAGACCTCCAGAGATCTGCCAGATGAACTCTCAGAAATGTACAAGACAGATCCTAAAGAGGATTACAGTCAGCGCAAGACCCGAATCCAATGGATTCGAAGATATTTGGCAGAACAATGGTTCAAATACAGATTTGTGACCCAGGAGTATGCTGAGAAAAACGCCATCAAGAGACCATGGGGAGACATGTTATTCAAGAATCTTCTACCCAGGTCCAGAGATGAAGCCATTGCTCAAGGCTTCTATCCATGCATGGTCCGTGGACCACAGCCTGCTGATGCACACTCGTCGTCACTGCTATGGTGTCGTGACGACAATCTGTTTAAGTGCAACTTCTAGTTTGCTCAGAACTCAGTGAAGCAGAACAAGAAGACTTTTGGGTTAGACTTCAACCCTGGTCCCTCATCTCCAAGGGCAGATGGCACACGACATGCAGAACCCAATGTCATCGGTCCTTTCGCCAACCTTGAAGGCCTCATCACCTACATCTTGGTTCAAGGGACTGCAGTGAATGAGCTTGTAGCTGACACTGAGTCTGATGACGCGCCTGCAGTGCCGAAGCCAAAGCAGTTGAAGAAGCCAAAAGATTCAAAGCCGGCCCCTTCACCAAAAATCTCAAGGGCGAAGCCATTGGCAATTGCACCTTCTGAAGACAGTGTGTAGTCTAAAGACTTATCACGCGTCTCCAAGCCCCAGAAGGCCACGATGCCTCTGTCTAACAATGGCCAAGAGCTAACAGCTGCTGCCAATCTGCGCAATGACGACATTGATCTGTCAAGTGATGAAGATCTTGCAGATGACGCTCTTGAGCAACTCATCAAGAGCAAAGAAGAAGCATAAATCTTCAATGATCTGCCTCTCTTTGATGTCACCATCATCCACAACTTCATTGACGAGTGGTTTGACACGCCAAACATCAGCTTTGAAGATCTGCAGCTACCACCAATGAAGCTAATGTGGAGCCCTCCCCAGCAAAAGCTTCAGAAGACAGCGAAGCCACTGATCCCGCCACTTCTGTTCCTGAGTCTGCTGCCGGTCCCCAATTCGACTATCATGTTGAGCACAGGCCTCAGGTCCAGAAGCCAATCCCAAGACTGCCAAGGTTTCCAGGTCCTGCATCAGCACCTGGCTCCTTCAACATCAATGGCTTCAGGGCAGACAACACGTTCTTCAATAGCTCCAAGAACCCCTACTCAAGGGAAAGGATATCATCTGATCGGTTCTGGAGCTATCCTCAGCGAAGCTATTACTCTTGCATTCTTTACAACCAAGGTCGCATCTTCCCACACAAGCGCCTTGACGTTGAAGCTATAGCTAGTCTGCCCTGTCTGGAAGAAGCTTTAGATTGCTTCAAGGAAGTTGGACTACTGCAGTTCATTACTGACGAAGAGCATTGGAATGAAGAGCTGCTGCTTCAATTCTATGCCACACTTCACATCAGAGGGTACAACAAAGATCTGAAGACTTGGGTCCTGGAGTGGATGACTGGCAACGTTCATCATGAAGCCAATGCATTTGACATCATTGAGCTCACTGGCTTGCCCACTCCTTGCGATCTCTTCGAGCAAGACTGTCAGCTGCATGCTGAAGCTATTGAGAGCATCTTTCAGCGGCCAGAACCTGATATGAGTCAGATGCTCAGCATGATGAAGCCATTGCCCCAAGATGCTGCTTATCCCACAGAGTTCTTCATTGAAGACCTTGAGTACCTGCCAAGAACCATCTATCACATCATCAGGCAAACTCTCTGGCCTATCAAAGGGCACTCTCCAAATGCCAAGCTTCAGGGTGCAATGAAGACTTTGGTCTTCTATATACTTCATGGCAAATGCTTCAATGCCCAGGACTTCTTCATACGCCAACTTGCTGCATCAGGCATTGATCTGTTTGGTTTGAAGTTCTACGCCCCTTGGGTCATGCGGTTGATCAAGCTACACTCCGCCATCTCGTATCAGCCCTCAGCCCGCAACCATCGGGTCTTCTTGCCTGACGTGGACATGTCTACTGAAGCCATATATTCTGAGCCTGCCAAGCAACCTCTAAGTCTTCAGAATGCAGAACATCAGAGTTTTACTCAGAATGTTGAAGGCGTTGAAGCAGTTTCTCGGGTGTATCCTTTGGCTGGCACTACACGTGCACCACACCCTGCTTCCATTGAAGCCACTGACAGTAACGACCGAGAGCTTCTTGTGGCTCTACATCAGAAACAGGATAGGCATCATGACTGGCTGAAGCGTCAGATGAAAAGCCTCTTGGTGGATGTTAATCGCACTCGAAATCTTGCCACCAAGAATGCTTTCGTTGCCCATGAAACCTGTCGCCGCACATGGAAATGGCTCACGATGATGTGTTCTAAAGCTGGTCTTCAAGAGGATGGCTTCACTGAGAGATTCAAGTTTGACTCCACACCTCCTCGAAGGGTTGTGCTGCTAGGAACTCCATCCCTTGAAGACTCTGAGTTCTCTTCCTCTGCTACCATAGTGACTGCCAGAATTATTGAGGAAGAAGACGATGCTACTTCACCGCCACCTCCTTCAGCACCTCCAAGCTCTTCTGCACTGCCAAACAACACCAACAACCCTGCTACTTCACCTACTCCTCATGGGAACGAATAGAGGCACTATGTCTTCAAACCTTTTTTGTCATTATTGACAAAAGGGGGAGAAGCATATGAGATTGATAGTCTTCAAGCGGGTCCATATGGACGGGTGCTTTATATTTTGCTTCGTGCTTACAACTCTCATTTTTGCTACATTTGGTTCTTATGAGTTGTAACACTTAAACTAGATGGCCATCTGCTACTTATTTGCCACCTTGTTTTGCGAAGATAAATTCTGCATGTACGACGATAAATTCCGCACTTAGCTCATTCTGCAGATGTCCATTTTCCATTATGCATGTCATTATCTTCATATAATTTCACATGCATAGTGGATTGTCATCATAAGTTGAAGTGGATCTCCACAAGTACAACCTGCCATGTGCATTTGCATTCCAAAAGCAAATTAACTTATATGCACATCTTCATGGGGAGCCCTTGCAACTTATGAAGACAATTCCTTATCCTTTACAATTTCACAGATTATATTCCCCGTTGAAAACTTCAACTAGTTTGTCATCAATCACCAAAAAGGGGGAGATTGTAAATGCATCTAGTGCCACCCCTAGTTGGTTTTGGAGTATTGACGACAAACCTAGTTGAGGGACTAATGTGTTTGTGAGAATTGTAGGATAACACAGGTAGAAGTCCCTCATTGATTCGGTTTTACTACCAGAGATGACCCCTAAAAATGTATGAAGACATTGAAGTCAAAGGTGGTATATGAAGATATTCACATTGAAGACTATGACAAGAGAAGACACTATATGAAGCCTATGGAGCTCGAAGACTTAGATCTTTCGTAGTTCTTTTTCTTTTGTGTTGAGTCATAGGAACCACCGTACTGTTAAGTGGGGTCCAAGAGAACCAGTCAGAATGACTGAAGTGATGCCTAAACCAAAAACCTATGTCTTCAAGTGAAGACTATGAGAGCGAATCTTGTCTAGAGTCGGACAAGTCAGTTTTGCTTGTAGCCCAAGTAAAGTTGTTGTGTGAGTTTGAAATCTGACCGTTGGAACACGTGTCAGTTCCTTAGTGACCCAGGGTCATTTCGGACAAATCAGGTCGGGTTGCCAAGTGGCTATAAATAGCCCACCCCCTACAACCATAAACGGTTGGCTGCTCAGATTGAAAGTACGGCTTTTGTCGTTTGAGAGCAACCCACCTCGAAGCCTTTGAGAGAGAATTCCTTGCAAGGATAAAGCCCTAACCACCAGAGCCAGAGAGAATTGGGCATCACTTAAGTCTTCTTGTCTGTGTGATCTGAAGACTTATTACACTTGAGGACTGTGCATCCTCCAGCCGGTTAGGCGTCGTGTTCTGAGCGTCCAAGAGACATTGTGGATTGCCGGTGAACGAAGTCTGTGAAGGTTTGGGAGTCTACCTTGAAGACTTACCAGAGTGGTTGGGCGAGGTCTATGTGACCTTAGCTCAAGGAGAATATGGTGAGGACTGGGTGTCCTGAGCTGCGTGTTCAGGACTGGGTGTCCGGGACTATGTGTCCTAAGGTTTAAATACCTAGCCGCTCCAACCAGACGTACAGTTGTCAAGGCAATTGGAACTGGTCGAACAAATCATTGTCTTCAATGAGTCACTGGTTTCATCTTCACTTCCCTTTACTTATTGTTACTCCTTGTGAAGTCATTGTATGTTTGTACTATCATTTGTCTTCACTGAGTGACTGCGTGTTCTGTTTGGCTTCACAATATCTTCCTACCTAATCCTTACTACCTAGCTGCTATTAGTCTTTGTGCTTTCACTTCATTGAATACTTGACTATGGTTTGCCTAGTGTAGTCTACCTTCCGCTGTATGGTAATAGGTTTAATTTTATCGTTTGTCTTCAAAACTTCTATGTTCTGAAGACTTTCATAAAAATCGCCTATTCACCCCCCCTCTAGTTGAAATAACACACTTTCAGATCGAGCATAGGCCTCTACGGCGGCTAGGGTTAGAAATGGTTTGGGTGGGCTTTTGCCTTGGGCCGGCCCAGTGGAGAGGCAAAAGGCCAGGGCCTTAGAGAGGGATTAGGAGGGGGGTCGGCTGGACCTGCAGATGGGCCGGGCAGTTGCCGCTTCGGATCAAAAGGCCAACCTTTGCTATTTCCCATTTACCGAAAAGTAGACAGAAGGAAAAAGGAAGGAAAGAAATAGCTAGGGGGTTTTAGAAAATGCTGAAACTTCTCCTTCTGAGTCTAAGAATTATACTTAGTTGAAGAAAAGAAGTTTCATGCGAAATAGAAGAGTTTAATTCAAACTCATTTAAATTTAATTCAAATGGGTTTGAACTAGGGCTTGGTTTTAGAAGTGTCCAAAAATGTTGAGGTTTTTGGAGGAGCCTCGATAAAAGAGATGAGATATTGGCATGGTTTGAAGGTCAAACTCGAAGAGGAATAGACATGAGGAATTATTTGCACGAGTGTTACGGTAAATCCAAACAAATGGAATGTTTTTATTTAGCTCCCTAATATTGGGAGGATATGTTATAAAGAGAATCACCATGGGAATTCCCTCAATTTAAATGGACCCAAGATCCATGCAATTTGTTTAGTGAGATACAAAAGACTTATGACATGATGACATGATGACATGATGCAATGCACAAATAAAAGGGCGGGCACAAATGAAACACATGGCAAAACCCGGAACACATGGAAGTATTCTCGAGCATTGGTCTCGGGGCGTCACAACACTCCACCACTACGAGAGGATCTCGTCCTGAGATCTCAGATGGCACCGGAGGGAAAACAGAAGAGGAAGAGGAGAGGTAAAACTAATTGCTGCTTTGACAAACGCGTGAAACCAAAGAACCTTGAAAAGGTTTAGCCATTTCGAGAAAAGAATACAACGGAGATGAACGAAGTTGAAAACACTCCGTTAGAAAAGAGGAACAAGGAAGAACAACTTCGGACAGCACTCCGATTGAAAAGAAAAGGAATTGAATAAGAACTTGACAAACCGAGATGAGGAGTGAAAAGAGCAACATCACTAGACCTTCGGGAGAAAGAATAGAATATAGATAATTGAGATAAAAGAATGTAGAAGAAAATGCCAACTTCTGCTACAAAAGAGCTTGAAAAGGTATCCTTAGGAGAAGGGTCGAACAGAGTTGTTGGAAAAACCAACAATAAAAAGAGTAAGCTTGTAGTGGGCTTATGGAGAACATCTCAAAGCTGAGGTGAAATTCTGCCACTAACGGAAAAACAATAGATTGGCTTGATATCAAGAAGGAGACGAGAAACTATTTCACCGGGAGGATAGATGAAGAACTTGGGTCACTTATAAGCACCAAAATTAGCAACAATCCTTAGGGAAAGCTTTAGGTGAAATATAATCCAAGATAACTTCAAATGACGAGATTGATGGATTTAAAATATCTCATCCTTGACAACACGTGAATCATGAAACATGAACTCGAATTATCGAGAATGACATAATACCACCTCCAATTATATGGAAGAAAAAATTGCACTCCTGTCGGGTGGTAGGTGCGACATATGCCAACGGGTGGCTTATCATTGTGGGAGCCAGTAAGACGTCGCCGGTGCCTGGAAACGGGATGAGGCGAAGGCATGCATGCCAGCGAATCTTACCCAGCTTCGGGGCTCTCTGTGGATATAACACCCCTACTGCTGCTCTGCGGGGTCTCCGCATGATCACTAGATGGACAAGTAGCTACACAATGCTCCTTGAGCTGTTTGGTAGGAGGAGGAAGAAGGGCACGGCTAGCTTGCTTCTTCTCCTTGTGTGGTGTCTAAAACTAGCTGGGGGTCAACCCTTTGCATGGGTGTCCCGGGGGGTTTATATAGGCCTACCCCCCAGGGGTACAATGGTAATCTGGTTGTGCGTGGGGCCCAACCGTCTGTGTCTTCGCTCTCCGGCTTCTGCGCCAGCTGCTGGGGCCCGCCGGCTGGTGGGTCCCGCTGGCTGCCGGCTCCCTGGTCGACAGACAGGCTCCACTGTCCAGGGCCTTGTCGGTGGCTGGTTACTGTTGCTCAATCTTGGTGACGAGGGCTTCGCCGAAGTAAGCATGGCTACAGTGCTGCCGTCTGGTGGGTGGCCACTGTAGCCTCACCGCGTCTTGTCTCCTTAATGGGGCGTCTCCTTCGAGGGGGTGGCAAGCCGGCTGTAGAGAGCCGGCTCTGTCTCGGGCCGACTGGGGGAAGCCAGGCCGCCTTCAGGTGTCTCTCTGCCTGAAGGGGCCCACCGCCCATGGGCCGTACTGGTAACCCGTCGTGGATGACATCAGGGTCAGTGTGGCAACAGTGCCGCGCCGGACGGGTCATGGCCACCCGTACGGCGCACTGTGCCAGGCGCGCTCCGGGATTCGGGGGTGGCAGGCTTCACTGTAGCCAAGCCCCATCTCATCGCCACTAGGTGGATGCAAACTTTGAGGTTACGGTCTCGACCGCTTTATGGGAGCCGGCTTCTTGGAGTCGGCCTCCTCGCGGCCGGCTTCTCGAAGTCGGCCCTCCCATGGCTTTCTTCATGAGGGCTAAAGTCGGGCCGCCTTCCAATAGCCAGCCTGGAGACAGCTGGCCAGGGGAAGGCGGACCTATGTCTTGGATTCTTGAGAGCCGGATCGGCTCGTAATTTTTTCAGAAGGGCCAGGGGAAGCCGGCTAGGCTACCCATGGCTATTTACTCCGACAGTAGTCCTCGAAGCTGGTCGAGCTTCGAGGCGGACAAAGGGACGAGAAGCTTGGTCAGCTTCCTACCGTGAAGAGCCGGCTTTGCTGGTGTATGCCGATTTCAGAGAGCTCCGTTTCTCGTAGGCGGGAATGCGGGCCACGTGGCGAGGAATTCCTGCGAACGCACGCGCGCGACGGGACGCCGCCACAGGCCCGGGCCCGCCACTCGCAGGCCTTGGTCCGAGCGCGGATCTTCCGCGGCCCACATGGGCCGCTCGCCTTCCCGCGGCGGTTTTATTCCGCCATCAAGGCACAGTAATCGCGGGACGTGGGGGAGTGGGCGCAGTTGATCCCCACGTTCCCCCACGCCGCGCCTCCTCGGCTCCGCCGCGCGGTCCATAAGTAGTAGGAGGAGGGGGAGCGGCAGAGGCTCGTGCGCTCTCCCTCACTCCGCCCCCTTCTCGCCCTCCTTCTTCTTCTCTTCCCCACAACAGCTCTTTGTCGCGCCGTTCCGCCGCCGTGTCGTTTTGCTTCTCGCCGCGCTGCCCCATGGCGCTGTCAAGCTCGTGGGATGGCTCCAACGTCCATGAGGACCATGTCGCGTTCCTCTGCCAGACGCGACGCCTGCCCGGCGAGAACTTTGTTCGGGTTCGTGTAGCGCCGGAGAAGGAGATTTCCCCGGCACCGGAGGAAGGCGAGCGGGTGATCTTCCGCTCGCGCTGCCTGCGCGGCTTCGGCCTTTCGGCGAGCGGGTTCCTCCGGGCCTTCCTCGAATTCTACAACCTCCAGCTGCATCACCTCACACCCAACGCGGTGATGCTGCTGTCGGCCTTTGTCACACTGTGCGAGGGCTTCCTTGGGGTCCTCCCCACACTCGAGCTCTGGGCGGAATTCTTCCAGAGCAAACTCGGCACCGTCGTCGCGGGCGTGCCCGCCCCCTGCGGAGCCTTCATCGCCATGAGGCAGGCAAGCGAGAACAATTCGTTCCCGTCCATCCCCCTGATCCAGTCGGTGAAGATCTGGCAGAAGTCGTACTTCTACGTGAAGAACATCGCCCAGCAAGGAGACCACGTCAACCTGCCGGCTTACGTAGCCGGCCCACCGGCTGGGAGGCAGCCCTCATGGAGTTTCCGGTCCAGGTCACTGTCTTAGGCCGGGAACGCTGCCGTCTCCCGGCTTCAGGTGATGATCCAGTCGGAAGGCCTGAGCGGGGCCGACTTGGTGGCCGCCTTCGTGGAGCGCCGGATACTTCCTCTCCAAAGCCGACCACACATGATGTGTCAGATAGGCGGCCGCTTCGACCCAAGCCGGCTGAGCACCAGGGAGATGCCTCATGCGGAGGTGTCGTACATGGTAAATTATATCTCCAATTGCAAGCTCGCCGAGGACTGGCGATACGGCAAGGTGCCATATTCTCGTGCCAACCCTTCGCCCGTGGTAATCTTTCCTCTATTTGTTCTTTTTGTTGGTAGTCGGCTTTATGATGCCCGGTTTCTGATCGGTCGGTTCTTCTTAGCAGAACCCCCTTCTTCCGCCGACGACTGGGGCAGCAGGGATAGAACGCCAGTACGTCCCCGATCGCACGGTGGACGATGTCGAAGACCCGGATTTGGGGGCGGCCGCCATGGAAGACACCGTTGTGGGGGACAACGCCGAGCCCGGAGGCACAGGGCTTACCGCCAGCTTCGAGGACTGGCCGGATGATGTCGAAGCCGAAGTCGCCCCGCGTCGCCAGCCGGCGGCCGACCATCAGGGCGCGGGCTCGTCCACCGCGCCGGCTGCCAGCGGCGATGCACAGAAGCGCCGGGCCGCGTCAATCCTCTTTGGCAGTCGGCCGAAGAAGTCCAAAGCCTCCACCGCGGCGACCAAACGAGATGAGGCGGCCGCGAAAGTGGCCCGCTTCCGCAAGGCGGTGAAGCAGCCTCAGGCGGTCTCAGCGTAAGTCGTCGATTGCCTGGTCACATGCTTTTCATTGTTCTCTCCTGTTCCAACATTCTTCCTAACCTTTTCCCGCTCGCTGGACAGGGCGCCGCTTTCCCTTGAGCGGGGTCCGGGCGGCTCCGTAGTTGGGCCGACTGGAGGGTCTTCGGGCTCCCGCCGCGTGGACCCCCGCGCCGACCTCAGGGAGGCCACGGAGCGGAACGCCCGTGAGGCGCGGGAGGAGCGTGAGGCGGCAGAAAAAGCGGCCGCCCAGGTGGCGAGGGAGCAGGCCGACGCGGCAGCCAAGGCCCAGGCGGAGGCGGCGACCGCGAGAACGGAGGCGGATGGTTCATGTAACCAGCCTCCGCTGCTCGCCATTCCCCTCCGAGCCGTGGCCCCTGACACCCTATTTCCCCTGGCGGAGGAAATCGTCCAAGACCCGCCGCTGATGGAGAGGAGGGAGGACCTCGTGGTCTTCGCGGGGAGAGCGCCGCCGGCAGCGCCAAACGGAGCGGGCTAAGGCGGCCAATCGTCAGCGGCGCCAGAGGAGCCGGCCGGGGGTGAGCCGGAGGACGGAGCCGGCCTCGAGGTGCAGCCAGTGACGCGTCGGCGCGTAGGGGGAGGCGCCACTCCATCGGAGTAGCGCCGAGTTACGGGCGCCGGCCAGTCGGCGGAGGCTCTAGAGGCGGCCAGCACCACCACGTCCGAGTGGACTCCCAGCGGGGGGACTGGCGAGCTGAATGTGGCGGCTCAAGAGGTCCGGAGCCGGCTTCAAGCTCAGGCCGCCCTACTGCAGCAGTACACCCAGGAGTTCCTGTCGACGCGGGCCGCCATCCGGGTGAGTCTTTCATTCTTGGCCGCTTTGGTCTCTTGATTTCTTCCGTGGGGGCGCGTCAGCGCACCCACTGGGTGTAGTCCCCGAGATTCCGGCCGACTGCTGAGCAGTCGGGTCAGATCTTTCTTGACGACCACCTTATTTTTGCTTCCTGTCTGAACTTTCAGGAATATCATAATTCCCGTGCTGCTGCCTTCAACTCCTAGGCTCAGGAGTTGGGTCGGAAGACCGACGACCTGGCCAACAGCCGAAGTAAGTGCTTGATCTTGTCTGTCTCCTGTGGGGGCGCGTCAGCGCACCCACTGGGTGTAGTCCCCGAGATTCCGGCCGACTGCTGAGCAGTCGGGTCGGATCTTCCTTGACGACTTTTTCCTTATTGGGGTTTTTTTTGTCTTTCGTGCTTTCAGGGGCCAACGCCGACTTGAGGAGGGAGCTCGGCGAAGCACAGGCCGCCATTCATACCAAGGATGCTGAGTACGCTGCCTTGGTCCAAGAGCGTGATCGCCTGGCCAAGAAGCTGGCTGACCAAGAGGAGAGCCACAAGGCGGCCCTGCAGAAAGCGCAGGATAGCGAGGCCGCCCTGAAGGCAGAGTTTGAGACCGAGGCGGCGAGCTGGGCTGAGACCCGGCGAGCGGTGGATGAAGGCTTCGGCCGCATCGAGGTCTTGATCGACGGTAAACCGCCTTCCTCGCTCCTCTCCTGCCCCTTGCCGCCTGGTTTTTGGCCTGACTTGTGCTGCTGCCTATTTTCTTGTGCAGACTACTTTCCTGGCTACTCCGCCTTCGCCGCCCAAACCATCGAGGCCCATCGCGAGGCGTGTCGTCAGGCGGGGGTCAACATCGCGCCGGACGCGAATCGGACGCTTGAGGAGTAGCTCTTGGCTGTCCAAGCGCAGCTGCAGCCGGCTCACCGGATGCTTCGCTGGCTCCAACGTGTCGGGGCGCAGGTGTTGGCCGCCCTCTGGCCCGGCGAGACGATCCCCCGCACCCCAAGACGGACTGCCGACTGGCTGGAGATCGCAGTCGGTCGCTTTGAAGCTTGGAAGGCGTCGGCGGCCCCTCTTGGAGCCAGGCAGGCGTTGGAGTTCGTTCGAGCTTGGTACCCAGGGCTGAACCTGGACCAGCTGCGCACTTGGCGGCTGGAGGCCGACGCGGAGCTAGAGGAGGTGCGGCCGGCTATTGCCCAGCGTGCTTTGACGATCGCCGAGTGCACCGCCATCAGCGTTTTTGCACCTGAAATCAATGATGACGGCGTTGCCCAGCCGGAGGAGTGGTTCGGGCTGAACCCGACGGTGGGCGAGGACTCGGCAGAGGAGATCGCCTCCAGCGACGAGGGCGAGGATGATGAAGAAGAGGACGGTGAAGACGTCGAGCCGGCTAGTGGAACAGCCGGCCGGCCTCAGGCTGACCGTGCCTCCAGCAACGAGGCACGTGGAAGCGCACCCTCTGCGGGAGACGGTGATCAAGCCGAGGTTCGCCAGCCGGCCACTCCTTCAGCCGGCACAACCATCTCCGCCGACCAGCCCGGCTCGTCGGTCGCTCCGCCAGCTTGACCTGCCGTCCTTATTTTTCCTGCTTGTTGCCTTTTGAACAATCTTTATTAAGCTTTCACAGTTCCACCCACTGGGGGTGTATCCAAACTATGTTGAATGCTGGCCTCTTGGAGGTCTTTTATGTAAATATTATTATGTGCATGTTTGGTTTCCATTCGCGTATGCTTTTTATCCTTAGGCTTTTTCCTTTGCCGCCTTCCCTCTTTGGGGAGGCAAGTACTCGAGATTTCTTGGATTGAAGTGAAGTGAATGGAAACCGGCCGGCCGGCTACTTTGGTAGTCGGTCGGTGGTAGGCGGCAAACCAACTTTCGTTATATTAGTCCGTTGGTCCCTGGCCATTTTTCGTGTGGGCATCCTTTCCTGCTTTTGACTCTTGCCAGCCGGACAGCCGGTTCTTCGAACTGTGACTTTGGCAAGAGCTAAGCTTGGGTGTCGGCACACTACTTGTCTGACCGCGGGTAGGACTTCTAATATAACTCCAGTCGGCCAGTCCCCGGGCCGACTAGTCGAACCCGGTGCCGGACGGAACAAGTAAATGAAATGACAAGGTCATAAGCATGATACTTTTCATTCATAGATAAAAGATGGCAGTCCCCGAGCCCTCCTCGGGGGGCCTATTGTCTCGTATTTAGTACAAAAGTTAGCGTGATACATACTGCATTTCAACTGTAAAATCTTCGAA
>NC_057794.1:89130259-89154672 GCF_018294505.1 Triticum aestivum | reverse complement strand
AATCTTCGAAGGAGGTTGGCGTTCCATGGTTGTTCCGACTCCTTGCCGGAGTCGTCTCTCTTACGTGCGTTGGGCTTCTGCGCGTCGATTAGGTAGTAGGTTTCGTTGCCTAGAGCTCTACTGATGACGAAGGGGCCCTCCCAAGGGGCCGAGAGCTTGTGCTGGCCAGCTGTTCGCTGGATCAGCCGGAGCACAAGATCACCCTCTTGGAAAGATCTTGGCCTGACCATCCGACTGTGGTAGCTGCGCAAACCCTACTGGTAGATGGCAGACCGGCTGAGGGCTAACAGCCGGCCTTCTTCCAGCAGGTCGACGCTGTATTCTCGTGCTTCCTTGGCCTCCGCCTCCGTGTACATGGTTACCCGGGGCGAGTCGAACTCGATGTCGGTTGGGATGATCGCCTCGGCACCGTACACAAGGAAGAAAGGAGTGAAGCCGGTTGACTTGTTTGGGGTAGTGCGCAGACTCCAGAGGACGGCCGGTAGCTCATCGAGCCAATAGCCGGCTGAACGCTCCAGTGGTACGACCAGTCGGGGCTTGATGCCGGAGAGGATGAGGCCATTGGCTCGCTCGACCTGGCCGTTTGACTGCGGGTGGGCAACGGACGCTAAGTCCAGCCGGATACCTTGGGCTGCGCAGAAACGTGCCAAGGCTCCTTTGGCAAAATTCGTGCCATTGTCGGTGATGATGCTGTGTGGCACGCCGTACCGAGTTGTTATGTCTGCGATGAATGTCACAGCAGTCGGCCCATTCAACTTCTTGATCGGCTTTGCCTCAATCCACTTGGTGAATTTCTCCACGGCGACGAGTAAATGCGTCATGCCGCCGCACGCCGTCTTGAATGGGCCCACCATGTCCAGTCCCCAAACGGCGAAGGGCCAGGTGAGGGGAATGGTCTTGAGTGCCGAAGCCGGCATGTGTTTCTTGGAGCTGAAGAGTTGGCACCCTTTGCAATATTTAACTAACTCATTGGCGTCATCCAAAGCAGTCGGCCAAAAGAAACCATGGCGGAAGGCTTTGGCGACGAGTGATCTTGAGGCCACATGGTTGCCGCATTCTCCTTGGTGGATGTCTCTGAGGATTGCAATGCCCTTCTCTTGCTCAACGCATCACTGGAGGACTCCAGTGACACTGCGCTTGACGAGTTCTCTGTTGACGATTGTGTATGCTCCGGCTCAACGTTGGACTTGTCTTGCCTCTGTTTCGTCAGCCGGCAGATCTTGTTTTACTAGGAAGTTGAGGATGGACTGAGCCCATGACGGAGCCACGACCTCTCCTACTGCCAATGTGGCTACTGCCACCAGGGTGGGCGGGCTGGGTGGTGAAATGCTGGAGTCGGCCGCCGGCTGTTGTGCTGGTGCAGTTCCCGGGCCGGCTACTGCAGTCCCCGAGCCGGGTGTGGCAGTCCCCGAGCCGGTTGCCGAAGTCCCCGGGCCGACTACTGAAGTCCCAGGGTCGCCTGCTTGGTTCTTCGAGCCAGACCCGGCCGCGTCGGGGTCAGGCGGTACGAAGATGGAATCGGACTCTGGAGACGGCTTGATGGACGGCTTGAGGAGGCGTTGTAGAGCGACGCCGATTGGTATTGCTTGCCGAGTGGAGCCTATTCAAGCCAGAGCATCAGCTGGCTCGTTGTCGGCTCGCGGTACGTGGAGGAATTCGCATCCTTCAAAATACCCGCTGATCTACTGAACGAGGAAGCGGTAGCTTGCCATATTTGCGTCCTTGGCATCCCAGACGCCGGATGATTGCTGGACCACCAAGTCCGAGTCGCCATAACATAGGATCCGGCGAATGCCGAGTTCTTTGGCAAGCCGGAGCCCGTGTATGAGCGCCTCGTACTTGGCCACGTTGTTGGAGGCGGCAAAGTGAATTTGCAGCGTGTATCTGAGCTTGTCGCCTTTGGGAGAGGTGAGGATGATGTCGGCTCCCAAGCCGGTGTGCATCTTGGACCCATCGAACTGCATGCGCCAATGAGTGGAGTCGGGAGCCGGCGGTAGATACTGGGTCTCGGCCCAGTCGACGAGGAAGTCGGCCAATGCTTGGGACTTGATGGCGGTGCGAGGCTGGTAGAAGATCGTGTAAGGGGCTAGCTCGATGGCCCATTTCGCCACCCGGCCGGATGCATCCCGGCTGCCTATGATCTCGACCAGCGGGGCGGTGCATACGACCGTGATGGGATGCTCTTGGAAGTAGGGCTTCAGCTTCTTGGCGGCGAAGTACACGCCATAGCACATCTTCTGGTAGTGCGGGTAGTTCTTCTTCGAGGTAGACAGCACCTCGCTCAAATAATACACCGGCCTCTGGACCGGCTGGGCTCGGCCTTCTTCTGGGCGTTGGACTACGATGACGGTGCTGACCACCCGGCTGGTTGGGGCAATGTAAAGGAGCATGGGCTCTTTCTCAGTCGGTGCCGCTAGGACGGGCGGCGTGGCCAGCATCTTCTTCAGCTCATGAAAAGCTTGGTCGGCCTGGTCGTTCCACTCAAAGTGAGTGCTCTTCTTCATGAGGCGGTAGAGGGGGAGAGCTTTCTCTCCGAGCCGGCTGATGAAGCGGTTCAAGGAGGCCAAGCATCCGGTGAACTTTTGGTTGTCTCGAAGCTTGGTGGGGATCACCATTCTCTCGATGGCCTTGATCTTCACCGGGTTCCAGTCGATGCCGCGTTCGGAGACCAGGAAGCCTAGGAGCTGGCCGGCTAGCACTCCGAACACGCATTTCTCGGGGTTGAGCTTGATTTGGAACCGGCGTAGGTTCTCAAACGTTTCTTTGAGGTCTTCCAGCAAGGTGCTGCGCTTCTCCGTCTTCACCACAATGTCGTCCACGTAGATGTGAGAGTTTCTGCCGAGTTGCTTGAGGAGGCACTTCTACATGCAACACTGAAAAGTGGCACCGGCATTTCTTAAGCCGAATGTCATAGTCAGGTAGCAAAAGGCTCCAGATGGCGTGATGAAGGCGGTCTTCAGGCGGTCGTCCAGATCTAGCTTTATCTGGTGATATCCTGAGTAAGCATCCAAGAAACTCAACAGCTCGCATCCGGCCGTGGAGTCTATCACTTGGTCAATCCTCGGCAGGGCAAAGGGATCTTTGGGGCAAGCCTTGTTGAGGCTCGTGTAGTCTATACACATGCGCCACTTGTTGTTCTTCTTTAGCACGAGGACCGGGTTGGCGAGCCACTCTGGAAAGAAAACTTCCATAATGAAGCCGGCTGCCAGAAGTCGGGCTATCTCCTCTCCCACAATCCTACGTTTCTCCTCCGATAGTCGGCGAAGGGGTTGTTTGACTGGCTTTGCATCTTCTCAGACGTGTAGTTTGTGCTCGGCGAATTCCTTCGGGACGCCCGGCATGTCCTTAGGGGACCATGCAAAGATGTCCCAATTCTCACGGAGGAAATCGGCGAGCTCGCCTTCCTATTTGCTGTTTAGGTTTGCCCCGATGACGGCAAACCTCTCTGGGTGCTCGGGGTCAAGAGGTATCTTCTTCGTCTGCTTGGCCGGCTGGAAAGATCCTTGAGCATCATGATCCTTGGGATCGGGGGACACAGCCGACTGCTTGCCGGCTATGGCCACGACTCGGTCCAACATCTTCTTTTCTTCGGCAATCACAAGGGACTCGGCCAGCCGGCTGCTGGCTGCTGCGCACTCAGAGGACTTCTTGTAATCGCCGGCTATGGTGATGACGCCTTTGGTGCTTGGTATCTTCATCTTGAGGTATGCATAGTGGGGAAATGCCATGAATTTGGCCAAGGTAGGTCGGCCAAGCAACGTGTGGTAGGGGCTCTCCAGGTCCACCACTTCAAACCATATTGCTTCCCGGCGGAAATGCTCCTTGTCCCCAAAGAGTGCATCAATCTTGATCTTGCCAATGGGGGCGCAGGACAGGCCGGGTACGATGCCATGGAACACTGTCCGAGTAGGCGTGAGTTGCTTTGTCTTGACGTTCAACTTCTCCAGGGTGTCGCGGTACAAGATGTTGATGCTGCTCCCGCCGTCTATCAACACACGGGAGAAGCGGGCGGCGCGTCTATCCATTGCAAGGGTGGCATCCAGAACCAACGCATAAGAGCCAGGAGATGGCATCACCTCTGGGTGATCGGCCCGGCTCCAGCTGATAGGTTTTTCTGACCAGTGCATGTGCTCGGCGGGGTTGGCAGCAACCATGTTGACTTCCTGGTTCTCTCGGCGTTTGCTGCGCCAGTCTTCGGGCTGGCTTGTAAAGACGATATAGGCGGCATGCTCGTCGGGGAACTCATCATGCACGGCTCCGACTGCGGGCCGAGCGGCCGCGCCGGCGGAACCGGAGGCGGCGGGCCGGCAGGCAGAGGCGGCGCGAGCCCTTCGCCTTTGGAGATTTGGGTGAGCCAATGGCACTTCCGGGTTGTGTGGTTGGACGGCTTCGCGCTGCTGTGGAACTTGCACGGGGCGTCGAGAGTTTGCTCGTAGGAGAAGGCCGGCTGCCAAGCCGGCCTGCCGCCCTTGGGTTTCTTGGGCGCGGGCCGCCCTTCGGGCGGCACGTCTTCAACTGTGGCCACCTGTAGACTGGCGGGAGGCAGCGCGGGGCCCTTGCGCTTGTGGTCGTTCGAGTGTGGGCGTCGGCCGGAATCCCCAGCCGGCGTCTTGGGCGCCGGGTTGAGTACTTTTTCGGATGCGTCTACCCAGAGCTCGGTCTTCATTGAGGAGTCGGCGGTGGCGTACTTGTCCGCTATGTCCAGAAGCTCGTCGAGGGTAGTCGGCTCGTCGCAGAGAAGCTTGTGCTTGAGGAGGGTGCCTTCTCGGCACCCGGCTGTGAAGTATTCTATGGCTTGCACCTCGTGCACCCCTTCACAAGAGTTGTGGAGCTCGGCCCAACGCGTGAGGTAGTCGCGAGTTGACTCGGCGGGGCCTTGTACGCACATGGAGAGTTGTTTGGGCTTGGGAGCCCGCTTGTAGGTGCTGGTGAAGTTGCGGACGAAGGCTTTTGTGAAGTCTAGCCAGCAGTTGATGCTGCGTGGTTTGAGGCTGTCGAGCCAGGTCCGCGCCGTGCCTTGCAGCATGAGAGGCACGTACTTCACGGCAACGCGCCGGTTGCCGCTGGCTATGCTAACCGTTGTGGAGTAGTCGATCAGCCAATCTTCCGGCTTCACGGAGCCGTTGTACTTGGGCGTGTCTCTTGGGAGCGAGAACCCTTTGGGGAAGGGTTCGTCGCGGATTCGGGGGCCGAAGCAAGGCGGACCGACATCGTCTTCTTCTTCCAGTGCCAGGGATCGCGCCAGGCGGTCAGTCCGATGGCAGGCGTCATTTTCGCCGACTCCTTCGCGGCGACCTAGTCGGCCGCTGAGAGTCGGATGCGCCACCGGCGGAGGGGTGGGATATCTCTCTCCACGGGGCTGAGGCGGAGGCGGGTTGCCCTACCACTCCACGTCCCGAGGGCGGCCTTCTGCATCTCGCTCGATGGAGATCCGGGTTTGGCTTCGGCTGGCAGCCGGCTCTTTCTCGCGCCGCGCGCGGTCTTTGCCCCCAGTCGGCGTCCGAGACGTCGCGCCGTGATCTCGGCGCGGGGGAGGGCTTTCCGCGCGGGCGTTGGCTTCGTGGCGCTGCGCGGCTGCATCGATCAGCTGCTGGATGCGTCGGGTCATGTGGGGGAGTTCTTCGGCCCCCAGTCCGTCTAGCTCGTCTACGGCCGCCTGGGCGGCACGCAGGTTCTCGAGTGGAGTGGCGTAGACTGGGCAGTCGACTCCTAACGTGTCGGCAATGACAGCGTCGCGCTGTCTGACAACGCCGACCCGGCTGGGCCCACCTGGGGGCGGCATGCCAAAGGCGGGGTGGTCGGCCTCGCGTCGGTGGGCCTCAGCAAGGCATCTCATGGAAACCAATTTCCGGCCTTCCGCGAGGAGGGCGAGGCGGCGAGCCTCCAGTGCTTCAGCGTCAGCGTCGGCCGGAAGGGGGATGGACAAGTCGTGGACTGCCGCGTGTGGGGCGTCATGGGCGCTCTCGTCAGCAGCGCCGTCGTGGCCGATGACCATCACCTTGGTGGTGACAGCGTCATAGCCATCGGCTCGGGGAAGCGGGTCGTTGTCGATCATGACGTTGGTGGGGAAGGTGTCGAACGAGGCCGTGTCGGAGTCGACAGGCATCGGATCGGTGGAGCCAACCGACTCCAAGTCCACAGCAGGCTCGCCAGAGACATGGAGCCGGCCGAGGAGGTTGACGAGGTGGTCGGTGCCCGCGTCGGAGGCGAGCTCGTCGGAGATGAGGGTCTTGTCGAGGAGATCAGTGAGGCTGCTCGCTGCGCAGGCGTTGGTGACGCCTTGCAGCGCGTCGTGGCGAGCGCCATCGGGCATGCCAGGCTGGCTACGCTCGCGGGGGAGGAAGAGGGTTCCCGTCCAGAACAGGTTTCCGAACGACGGTGCACCTGGCCCCACAGTGGGCACCAAATGTCAGGTGGTAGGTGCGACATATGCCAGCGGGTGGCTTATCATTGTGGGAGCCAGTAAGACGTCACTGGTGCCTGGAAACGGGATGAGGCGAAGGCATGCACGCCGGCGAATCTTACCCAGCTTCGGGGCTCTCCGTGGAGATAACACCCCTACTGCTGCTCTGCGGGGTCTCCGCATGATCACTAGATGGACATGTAGCTACACAATGCTCCTTGAGCTGTTTGGTGGGAGGAGGAAGAAGGGCACGGCTAGCTTGCTTCTTCTCCTTGTGTGGTGTCTAAAACTAGCTGGGGGTCAACCCTTTGCATGGGTGTCCCGGGGGGTTTATATAGGCCTACCCCCTGGGGGTACAATGGTAATCCGGCTGGGCATGGGGCCCAGCCGTCTGTGTCTTCGCTCTCCGGCTTCTGCGCCGGCTGCTGGGGCCCGTCGGCTGGTGGGTCCCGCCGGCTGCCGGCTCCCCGGTCGACAGACAGGCCCCACTGTCCAGGGCCTTGTCGGTGGCTGGTTACTGTTGCTCAATCTTGGTGACGAGGGCTTCGCCGAGGTAAGCATGGCTACAGTGCTGCCGTCCGGCGGGTGGCCACTGTAGCCTCACCGCGTCTTGTCTCCTTAATGGGGCGTCTCCTTCGAGGGGGTGGCAAGCCGGCTGGAGAGAGCCGGCTCCGTCTCGGGCCGACTGGGGGAGGCCAGGCCACCTTCAGGTGTCTCTCTACCTGAAGGGGCCCACCGCCCGTGGGCCGTACTGGTAACCCGTCGTGGATGACATCAGGGTTAGTGTGGCAATAGTGCCGCGCCGGACGGGTCATGGCCACCCGTACGGCGCACTGTGCCAGGCGCGCTCCGGGATTCGGGGGTGGCAGGCTTCACTCTAGCCACGCCCCGTCTCATCGCTGCTAGGTGGATGCAAACTTTGAGGGTACGGTCTCGACCGCTTTATGGGAGCCGGCTTCTTGGAGTCGGCCTCCTTGCGGTCGGCTTCTCGAAGTCGGCCCTCCCATGGCTTTCTTCATGAGGGCTAAAGTTGGGCCGCCTTCCAATAGCCGGCCTGGGAGACAGCCGGCCAGGCGAAGGCGGCCCTATGTCTTGGATTCTTGAGAGCCGGATTGGCTCGTAATTTCTTCAGAAGGGCCAGGGGAAGCCGGCTAGGCTACCCATGGCTATTTACTCCGACAACTCCGGATAGAAAGATGAAGAATACTTGAGGTCCCTAGAAATGAATCTCGATGAAAACTTCCAGAAGGAATTAAATCCTTGATGAATCACCATGTCGAGTCTTCGTGAAAACTTCGGTAAAAAAGAATGATCAAACGAAATGGAGGATTAAAAGAATAAGGTTGAAGCCTTGCAATGATTTAAATGAATCTCCATGGAGATGTAATTGAAAAAGGTTGGAACTCCAGGAAAAAGAGAAGATGAAACAATTGAAATCAGGAATTTGATGAGCCTCCGGAATAGGGAATAGAATTTACTCGATGAAACAAGAACAAGAATTACCTTATGCTTAACCTTCACCAATTTAGATTGAGGACAAGCAACGGATTTGGCATACTACTTATTCTCGTAGAAAGGATTAAGATAGATATAGCGCAAACTTGAGAAGGTCTTCAACAAACCACCGGTAGGATTGAAGCAACGAATGAATTGATATGATAAGAAAGAAGAAAAATCTTGAACGAACCACCGTAAGCATTGACAAAGAACGAAGTAAAGGGATAAATCACCGGAAAGGAATTAGAGAACGAATGAAAAATACTTGATAGAAATTAGATCCACGAGAACAAAAGATCATGAGCTGATTAGAGAATATTGAATGATGCACCGGTGAGATTTGGGGAACGAGAGCTGAAAGCTGAGAATGAACAAGTCTTCTGAAATGATGGACTCCGGATAATCGAACTGAAAATACCCTTGAAATGCTCCGGATGTGTGAAAAGAATTTTCGCGATCAAAACACTTACGAGAGGATGGCTTTGAACTAGAACCACGAATCTCTGAGAGAACGGATAAGATATGGATGTAAACTCTTCTTCGGTCTTCAAATGATGAGAATGACAACGAGAAACATCACCAAGAATTATTGAGGCACACCGGAATAATAAAAGCGAAGAGATTGAGCCAATGATGAAAAGAATGTGAAAGATCTTGGAGAAAATCATGTGACTGATGATAAATCATTCTTACGTCAAACTTTAAGATGAATTTGAGGGTAGCTCCGGGAAAATAAGAAGAATCAGGTAAGATCCTGGGAAATGACCTGTGGGTTAGGGCCCACTGAAAAGAAACACCGTAAAACGATTTAGAAGATAGATTGCGCCAGTTGAATTAAATGGCTAGAATAAGATAAGAACCTCGAAATAACTTGAATGGATTAGGAATGAAAATACGAATCTTCGAGAAAACTTGAGCACTCTGGAACAATAGAATAGCGAGAAGTGAATGAATATGAGGAGCACCGGCATGATAGGGTATTTGAAACGAGGAGAAAGATATGATCAATAACGCTTGAATTCAAACTACCGGAGAAGAAAAAAATGAGTAAAGGGTGACGAACTTGAAGCTCCGTTAGAATCTTCATAAGAATCACCAGACACGAACATTGAAAGAAAAGAATGGAGAGACTTCCATCGATACCATGGATACTTGATTAAGGAATCTGAGTCCTTAAGAAGCAAGGGTGGGAGGGAGGGACAACAAAGACAACTTAGGATGGATGAACGAACACCGTTTAGAAAGTTGAGATTGAATCTTGCGGATGTTGAACATGAACGGATCCGCTTGGCGAGAGACACACCGGTTGAAAAGGATTGACATGACAGTCTCGATTATCATGAAGGTTTAGTATTCACATAGGATTATGAGAACACCACTTAGGAAAAATATGGAATCAACATTTGACTTCGAAGCAACTCGAATACCACAACTCAAAACCAAAAACAAAGGGTTGGCTTGCAGAATAAGCCAGAACAAACATATGATAGAGATTTCGTCCGAAGTTTTCGTGGTGGGGCCTACACGGGCTCGATCGTACAACACCATCATGTACAAGGCAGTGCACATGACATACGAAGCGTCCCCGAGTCGGCATAGCCAAGGACTCTTTAAGACACAACGAGACCATTGTAAAACCGACCGTGAATAGGCGGACCACTAGACGTCAAACCCCAATTTCATATCACACATCTGTCGGAAGATATCCTAAGAGCTACTTGAATTCCCACTTATAAACTCCTGAAATTTTCCGGTTATGCAATCAGGTGTTGGGGATACAGGGGAAGCATAATATCTCACCAAAAACTAACAAATCCTACATCCAGTTGTATCCATCATTCAACACATAACCAAGAAACCTTTGGAAATCATTTACCTCAACCTTCGAAAAAGCATCCGTTATACGAGTTATGGAAATACTCCCGAACTCCCGCCCCAGTACTAGGTGGCGTCGAGGTTATCTCACCAACGAACTGCATAAAAGAGATTTTCGATGTCGGCATACTAAACTCAGGTATTCCAGAACTGCAATGATAAAATTATGACGACAACACCTCGGAGCTCAACTCCCCAGGACACTGCCACAAAACCCCTAACAGGAGGCACCAAGACAATGTTCTCGTCACAAAACCATCAGAACGATTCCAAGATACCCGCGTGATCCTACAAAAAATTTTAGTGAAATTTGAGAAGAGAAGAGTCAAAACTCTACGTCAGGATGCCTTACCAGAGAGATGACGAGACTGGGGAGTAAAAAGAATTCCTAAACTCTCTGATATATAATTCCTAATTAACTCAAAACATTTTTCTAGACACAACTCGGCTGCTAAAAACGATCAAGCAATGGGGGATCCTAAGGTCGGGGAAGGCTCTGATACCAACTTGTAACGCCCTCGATGCGGCTATATCTCCCACGTGTTGAAGCACGACTTAGAGGCATAACCGCATTGAAAGCAATGTCGCAAGCGAGGTAATCTTCACACAACCCATGTAATACATAAGAGAAAGAGATACATAGTTGGCTTACAATCGCCACATCACACAATACATGAATAAAGCATTACATCATCCAAATACAATCAAGGTCCGACTACGGAACCAAAATAAAAGAAGAACCCCAAATGCGACGAAGGTCCCCGATCGACCCCAACTGGGCTCCACTACTGATCAACTGGAATTGAAACAACATGAAGGACAAGATCTTCATCGAGATCCTCCTTGAGCTTGGTTGCGTCAACTGCACGGACTCATCGGCACCTGCAAGCTGGTTTTGGAAGTATCTGTGAGTCACGGGGACTCAGCAATCTCACACCCTCGCGATCAAGACTATTTAAGCTTATGGGTAAGGTAAAGGTATGAGGTGGAGCTGCAGCAAGCGACTAGCATATATGGTGGCTAACATACGCAAATGAGAGCGAGAAGAGAAGGCAAAGCACATTCGAGAAAGTATGATCAAGAAGTGATCCTAAAGCAACTTACGTCAAGCATAACTCCAACACCGTGTTCACTTCCCGGACTCCGCCGGAAAGAGACCATCACGGTTACACACGCGGTTGATGTATTTTAATTAAAGTCAACTTCAGGTTTTCTACAATCGGACGTTAACAAATTCCCATCTGCCCATAACCGCGGGCACGGCTTTCGAAAGTTCAAATCCCTGCAGGGGTGTCCCAACTTAGCCCATCACAAGCTCTCACGGTCAACGAAGGATATTCCTTCTAGCGGGAAGACCCGATCAGACTCGGAATCCCGTTTACAAGACATTTCGACAATGGTAAAACAAGTCCAGCAAAGCCGCCCGATGCGCCGACATCCTGATGGGAGCTGCACATATCTCATTCTCAGGGCAACACCGTATGAGACATCCTATGAGTAAAACCAGCCCTCAAGTTTCCCCAAGGTGGCCCCGGAGTCTACTCAGTTCGGACCAACACTTAGACAAGCACTGGCCCGGGGGGGTTAAAATAAAGATGACCCTTGGGCTGGCCTAACCCAAGGGAAAAAGAGGCTAGGTGGCGAATGGTAAAACCAAGGTTGGGCCTTGCTGGAGGAGTTTTATTCAAGGCGAACTGTCAAGGGGTTCCCATTATAACCCAACCGCGTAAGGAACGCAAAATCCGGGAACATAACACCGATATGACGGAAACTAGGGCGGCAAGAGTGGAACAAAACACCAGGCATAAGGCCGAGCCTTCCACCCTTTACCAAGTATATAGATGCATTAATTAAATAAGATATATCGTGATATCCCAACAAAATATCCATGTTCCAACATAGAACAAGCTTCAATCTTCACCTGCAACTAACAACGCTATAAGAGGGGCTGAGCAAAGCGATAACATAACCAAACAACGGTTTGCTAGGACAAGGTGGGTTAGAGGCTTGGTTTAACAATATGGGAGGCATGATAAGCAAGTGGTCGGTATCGCAGCATAGGCATAGCAAAAGAGCGAGAAACTAGCAAGCAAAGATAGAAGTGATTTCGAGGGTATGGTCATCTTGCCTGAAATCCCGCAAGGAAGAAGAACGAGTCCATGAAGAAGTCAAACGGACGTAGTCGAACGAATCCTCACAAACGCGACGTTATCAGAACTAACCCGAAGAAGCAACACAGGAAAGAAGCGAACAACATAGTAAACAACCAACACATAACATGGCATGATGCACAACCAAGTATGATGCATGTCCGGTTTTAAATATGCATGGCATGGTAAAGTGCACAAACAATACTACAAATTAAGTGGAGCTCAATATGCAACTCCATTGCATATTGACGAAACACCATGACAATTATTTAGTTCTCTCCCGGTTATGAACTCAACAATATTAAATGTTGTTAAGCATGTCAAGAGGTGAAACATAACAAAATTATACCACCTAAACAATTTAAATGGGGCCGGATATAATAAACAACCAACCCGGTAAATCCCCATATGCATTAGTAATTTAAAGCAAACAACAATTTTAAACATTTTAATTGTTGTTACCATGATGCGGATGACATGAACAAGTTTTATGCAAGTTTAAGAAAAAATGTTGACATGAGCATATTATGAAGCATTTGTCATCGTGGCGGAAACAAAAGGGGTGCCACGGCGACGATAATGAAACGGTGCCACGGCAACGTTCCGGTTCCCAGTAACTCAATTGAGATACCGATGCAAAAGAGAAGTGTGGCAGGAGCATGCAAAAGATGGTGGGGCGCTCCCGGATACCGGGTGTCCCATGTGTCGGCGGCATGACAACCGAGATTCATGCACATAACAAACGGGCACGCTGCAAACACGGGGTTCATCTTGTATCACATAACATGCATTCGGTCCACGGACGGTCGTGTCAATGGTTATACCTTTCGAAGCGTGCCTTTTTCAAAGCGGATTGGGTTCGATAGTAGCGGAAGTAGTGGTTCACGTCCGTTCGGAGAGGTACTAGATGACTCCAATGTCTTCGAGGTGACGGTAGTGGTTCACACGACGTCGGGATGCTTGTCGGTCCGATCTTGCCGGAGTAGTTTTACACGTTATCGGGGTACTTGTCGCATCACCGGGCATATTCGTACATGTTCGGAGGGGAACTTGGCATATCCATGTACTTGGCGTTCCGGTGCGGTACTTGGTGGATCCAACACGCGCGTCGGTGGTGGAACTTGTCGCCGTATTGGGAAGTAGTTGTACTCGCGGTCTTCGTCGACGGTAGTCGTACACGGTTCGTAGACGTTCGAGTCTTCCGAAGAGGTACTTGACGCATGCATTACACGGGTCTTCGACGATGGTAGTGGTTCTTGGCGTCGGGCGTCGGGGTACTTGGCGTTCATGGGATTCCGATGATGACAGTAGAGGTACTTGACGCAAAACTTTGTAGTCGTTCGGGCGCCTGTGGTCTTGACGGTCTTGACAGTCCAACACGAAGCCACGGAGAAGCACGGGTCATAGGCGGCTTGAACAGGGACCACCCAAACTCGGCGGGAGGCAGAGGCAGGGGCTCATCTTCGTGCTGAAGCGAAGCAGAGGAGGCGAGCGGGGACTCGGCATGGTGGCACGCGCTTGCAGGGGAGGTCTGGGACGAGCAGAGCGCGGATGAGGAGGCAAAAGGCGTTGCGGTTTCCTGCTAGTCTTGGACGGTGACGGCACCTGGGAGAAGGAGAAGCGCAGCAGCGGGCCACGGCAGCCACGGGAGGCGCCCTTGGTGCGCCTGCGGCGTCGGGCACGAGAGGAGAGGCAAGGCCGTGATGAAGCAGCGGGATGCTTGGCGGAGCCGGCCATCCATGGGGTCGTCGGGGTCCCTGTCCAAGGTTAGAGAGAGCAGGATATGCTGCGGGGCGGCGACGCTCCTCGAGGTAGCCGATGGTGGCGAATGCACAGATCCGGGCACCAGCGGAAGGGGTCCGGCGACGAGCGGCTCTGGCTGCTCGATGCAGGGGCGCGGCAGGGACCGAAGGAGGTCGTGAAGACGATAGCGGCGCGGGACTTGGCGTGCGGCAGCAGCTTGCAGGGTCGTCGGCGCGGGGTTGGTCTTCCTGGTGGAGCTCAGCGGCCCAAGCGATTGAGAGGGAGAGAAAAGGATCGGGCGCGCGCGTTCCTTCCTGGCGACGCGAGCAGCGAGACAAGAGGAGAGAGTGGGGTCGAGGGAAGGAGAGGCTGCGGGCGGATGGGATCGAGCGAGAGGGTGAGGAGGCGGCTGGAGGAGGAACGAAGAGGGGATCGAGCATAGGCCTCTCCGGCGGCTAGGGTTAGAAATGGTTCGGGTGGGCTTTAGCCTTGGGCCGGCCCAGTGGAGAGGCAAAAGGCCAGGGCCTTAGAGAGGGATTAGGAGGGGGGTCGACTGGACCTGCAGATGGGCCGGCCAGTTGCCGCTTAGGATCAAAAGGCCAACCTTTGCTATTTCCCATTTACCAAAAAGTAGACAGAAGGAAAAAGAAGGAAAGAAATAGCTAGGGGGTTTTAGAAAATGCTGAAACTTCTCCTTCTGAGTCTAAGTATTATACTTAGTTCAAGAAAAGAAGTTTCATGTGAAATAGAAGAGTTTAATTCAAACTAATTTAAATTTAATTCAAATGGGTTTGAACTAGGGCTTGGTTTCAGAAGTGTCCAAAAATGTTGAGGTTTTTGGAGGAGCCTAGATAAAAGAGATGGGAGATATTGGCAAGGTTTGAAGGTCAAACTCGAAGAGGAATAGACATGATTAATTATTTGCACGAGTGTTACAGTAAATCCAAACAAATGGAATGTTTTTATTTAGCTCCCTAATATTGGGAGGATATGTTATAAAGAGAATCACCATGGGAATTCCCTCGATTTAAATGGACCGAAGATCCGTGCAATTTATTTAGTGAGATACAAAAGACTTATGACATGATGACATGATGACATGATGCAATGCACAAATAAAAGGGCGGGCACAAATGAAACACACGGCGAAACCCGGAACACATGGAAGTCTTCTCGAGCATCGGTCTCGTGGCGTCACAGGGCATGAATATAACATTGAATTAAGCCTATCCAAGCAAGAGCGATACTTTCTCCTTCACGAGGCCAAAAATTATAGATATAATTCCGATCATGATGAACTAGATGCATAGGATAATTTTTTTGGTGGAACTCCAATTTCAGATGATTCCAATTCCGTGATCCAATATCATCGCATAGCCTATACCATGTCAATGTTTTTTACCTTCAAAGATAAAGGGAAAACCTTTCTCATCACCTCATCTCCGGGTAAACCTGCAAGCTGAAACAATCCACAAATTTGTTCCACATATATCAAGTGCATATCGGGATGTTCAGTTCTGTCTCCTGCATAAGGATTAGCTAGAAGTTGTTCTATCATACCCGAAGGAAATTCATATTCAATATTTTTAGTAGGTGTTGTAGGTTGAGGGGCCATTAATTGTGGTTCCGGACGAGGTGAAGATACCACAAAGATACCCCTCAAAGGATTGTTTTCCATAGTAACAAGTGACAATAAATTTTAGCACACTATATAAAATTTCCTTACTGAGTTGCACTTACCAGAAGCGCTTCACTCCCCAGCAACGGCGCCAGAAAATAGCCTTGATGACCCACAAGTATAGGGGGTCAATTGCAGCTCTTTTTGATAAGTAAGAGTGTCGAACCCAACGAGGAGCAGAAGGAAATGACAAGTAGATTTCATTAAGGTAATGTCTGCAAGTGCTGAAATTGTAAGTAGCGAGTAGTTTGATAGCAAGATAATTTGTAACGAGCAAGTAACAATAATAGTAACAAGTATGCAGCAAGGTAGCCCAATCCTTTTGAGGCAAAGGACAGGCCAAAATGGTCTCTTATAGTAAGCAAAGCGTTCTTGAGGGTACACGGGAATTTCATCTAGTAACTTTCATCATGTTGGTTTGATTTGTGTTTGCTACTTTGATAATTTGATATGTGGGTGGACCGGTGCTTAGGTGCTGTTTTTACTTGAAAAAACCTCTTACTTATGATTAACCCTCTCGCAAGCATCCGCAACTACGAGAAAAGTATTAAGAATAAATTCTAACCATAGCATTAAACTCTAGGATCCAATCGGTCCCTTACAAAATAGTGCATAAACTGGGGTTTAAGTTTCTGTCACTCTCGCAACCCAACATCTATTTACTACTCCACAATGCATTCCCTTAGGCCCAAATATGGTGAAGTGTCATGTAGTCGACATTCACATGACACCACTAAGGGATTCACAACATACATACTATCAAAATATCAAACACATATCAAATTCACATGATTACTTGCAACAAGATTTATCCCGTGACCTCAAGAACGAAGGTAACTACTCACAAACAACAAACATGCTCATGATCAGAGGGGTATTAATATTCATAATGGATCTAAACATATAATCTTCCACCAAATAAACCATATAGTAATCAACCACAAGATGTAATCAACACTACTAGTCACCCCCTAACAACAATCTATACTTCCGGTAACAAGATTGCATACAAGAGATGAGCTAGGATTTGAGATGAGATGGTGCCCATGAAGATGTTGATGGAGATTGCCCTCTCCAAGATGGGAGAGTTGTCAGTGATGATGATGACGATGATTTCCCCCTCCGGGAGGGAAGTTCCCTCGGCAGAATCACTCCGCCGGAGGGCAAAAGTGCTCCTGCCCAAGTTCCTCCTCGAGGCGGCGGCGCTTCGTCCCGAAAGTCCTCTTATTCTTTTGTAGGTCAAAACAACTTATATACCAAAAGATGGGCACCAGAGGTGGGCCGAGGAGGCCACAACCCACCAGGGCGGGTTGTGACCACCTGGTGGCCCCCCTCTAGTGTTTATTGAGTCCAATATTCCTCAAATAATTCATAAAAATTCTCCATACATTTTCAGCTCATTTGGAGTTGTGAAGAATAGGTGGCCTATGGTAGCTTTTCTAGGTCCAGATTTCCAGCTGCCGGAATTCTCCCTCTTGGTGTGTTCCTTGCAAATTATGAGAGAACAGGCATTAGAATTACTCCAAAAAGCATTATTATGGATAAAAACATTATAAATAACAGTAAGAAAACATGATCCAAAATGGACGTATTAGTGCAACATGGTCATTATCATGGCAAGCAAAATCAGCATCATTCCAAATTCCACCAAAAGGACCAAAAGACATGGGGTGCATAACACCATCAGAGGGATTGGGTCCTCATCACCCCCATGGCTCCAAGAAGATCAATTTGAAGTATATAAACATCACATGTCCATGACTGACCATGCCCAAAATCATCTAAGCTCTCACAAATGACATGACCAACAGGGATTTCCAGCAGATCAGACACTCTAACTTTGATAAGAATACGAGCTCTATTTGACATATCTCTGTTCCAGACTAAGAATTTACCAAAACCACTAACTGACTCCCTAACTTTGTCAGGCCTCCATGCCTCCAGTGGAAATTTAACCATCATAATCCAAGCATCATGCATAAAAGTGCAATCCCTATGGTTTATACGTCTGTCGTGTCGGATGACGCGCAGAATTGAGTCCCCAACAAAGTAGGGGTTGTTGGCAATGGCGGTGTTGTTGTCGCAGGTGTGCAGGAAGCGGACGAACGCAACACCCATCCCGCAATGAGAGATCTCGGCGATGCATAAGCCACACTCATGGTAAAAAAAATGACGGATGAGCATGGAGTCCTTCTCCAACTAGTTGGGGTCCAGTGGTGGCGCGAGGGAGATGATGGCCCAGTCCCCTGATTGGACCAAAGGCTCACCACCAAGATAGTGGTAGGTGCGGCACCGTTGATTGTTGCCAGCCTCCATGATAGCAGTGTCGGGTGGGAACAGTGGCAGGGGATCGCAAGGGTAGGTATTCATGGCATCGGCGAAGCTTGAGAGAGCGTGGGAGAACAATGGAGGAGCAGGGTAGGGCTGCGATGGAGAGCAGGGAGTTTGGCAGGGTGGGAGAACGAGGTGAGAGGTGGAAGTGGGGTTTTGGGGAGACGAGTCATCTTGCAGGCTATTGGATACAGGTGGCGGTTTGGTAGGTGGGTAGATTTTTACCCGATATACGGGGGGTTTGTTCCTGGAGTTGAAACAAAATTAGGATAAGTGGTCGTATCTGTAGCTTCTACGACATCTAAACTTGTTTCTGCAATCAACACGGAGATGACCAGTAGATAAACATTTACCACAGAAAGATAAAGCCTGGGAAATATGATTTGTGATAGCGGTGTTAGTGGTAGGATGGGATAATGGAGTGTTTTGGTCGTGAATTGGAGAGGTGCGAGGGGTTGATGTCTACTAGACCACGTCGATATTTCCCCAAAGAGGAAGGGATGATGCAGCACAGCGACGGTATGTATTTCCCTCAGTGATGAGACCAAGGTTATCAAACCAGTAGGAGAACCAAGCAACACTACGTAAACAGCACCTACACACAAATAACAAATACTCGCAACCCGACGTGTTAAAGAGGTTGTCAATCCCTTTTGGGTAACGGTGCCAAAAATTGGCAAACGAACGGGAGAAAGTTGTAATAATTTGATAGATCGAATGCCAAATAAAATAAAGTGCAGCAAGGTATTTTTGTATTTTTGGTTTAGTAGATCTGAAAATAAAAGCAAAGAAAAATAGATCGCAAAGGCAAATATATTAAAGAAGAGACCGGGGGCCGCAGATTTCACTAGTGGCTTCTCTCTAGAAAAATAGCAAACAGTGGGTAAACAAATTACTATTGGGAAATTGATAGAACTTCAAATAATCATGACAATATCCATGCAATGATCATTATATAGGCATCACGTCCAAGATTAGTAGACCGACTCCTACATGTATCTACTACTATTACTCCACACATCAACCACTACAAAAAAAATACACTTCCATGATGATACGTGTTTGTCATAGTAGGTCACGTTTTCTGTCATGCATGCACATCCATGACAATTTTATGACAGAATCAAGATAGTCATACATGTGTTGTCGTAGAAGTGTTCCATGACATTACAAAAATTATCATCACAGAAGTTCCACTTCCATGACGATAAATCATGCGTCATAGAAGTGCTTTCGTCAAGGGTAACCGACACGTGGCATCCACCGTAACGGGTCGCTGTTAAGCTATCGGGTTCCGGTTTGGATCCGATAACCCATTAACACCGCGGACCAGTGGGGATTTTCCACATGTAAAGTTCTCATTCGCCGGCAGATACACGTGTCGGCCCGGCGTTCGGACAGTTGTCATGCAGCGAATGGACGGAACGCGCCCATGATACGTCGACACGTGTCTCGGCCCAACAGTGGCCCATTCAGGTTAAAGTTCGAGCCTATCAAAATAAGCGGGCTGACCCATAAGCGGCCTACTTGAGTCATGCCCATTTACAAGCACGGCCCATACAAGTTACACAGAATCGGCCCATCAAAGGCCCATTCTAGATTTGACAATTTCTAGCCCATCGTCAGTTTCACCCCGTTAACGGCCCGCTACGTCTTTGGGCCCAATTACGGCCCGATTGCACCAGAGGCTTCTTTCTGCGATAGGCAGACTGAACCTCATATATATCCTTTATTATTTCGGCTGCCGATTACTCATATGAAAAAGCTTGTTCGACTATCCTTGTTGCTGAGCACTGAATTCATAGTACATTCTGGCTGGTTTCCAGTGTATAGCATGGTTCAAATCTTATTCATAGTAGAATCAACCTTGTAAATGAACCATACCTTTGAATCGATATATACTGTTGGTCTTGCACACAGCTTGTCTTCTGGCTGATTTCATCATTAGTACTATGAAGAGTGCATACTGATGTGGACTTGATGCTGATAATCAAGCCAGGGTGTCATTTTTATTTAGACTGGTTATTCTCATTACAATGCAGTCGACTGAGAATTCCATACTATTTAGCCGACCTTCCAAATATTGGAACTCCTCACTGATTCTTCGGATCCAGTGTTGGTTGACGAGCAACTTTAATAGGGGAAATAATGTAACGCTGAGGGCCCAAAGGAAGAAGCAAAAGAAACGACTAAAACAAAGCACCCAAAGCATACAAATAATATTATATTCAAGCAACATCACATATTATTGCTACTCACAACAATAATATGCATGCATACCTAAGCACACAAATCTCGAGGAGACTCCGGTATTGCGATCTATTATGCTGTGGCGGTGTGCACGAAAGTGAATTATCGTGTGGAAGAGTTGGTGTAAACAAGGCTACACCAAGCGCTGGCTTAATACCGGTCGCATCTGGGCGGACACGGAGGTGAGGATGGTCTTGGTGATCATGTGGCGGAACGTGGAGGTCGCGACCATACCATCATCAAGCATACGAAAGGGAACAACACACGTCCAAAGAATTGGGTGAAAGGGTAGGATAGAGGTGAAAAACAAGGCCTACTGGCATTGCCCTTTTCTGACAGCAGAGATCAGTAAGAGTTGCCAACACAAGGAGATGAATGGCACGATCCGGGATAGAAACATGCCTATCATCGAAATCATAGGGGTGACTGGCGGAAAGAAAAGGATGTGATACCCGCAAATGGTGTCTGGAACACTTGGTACCTTGGCATCACTCCGCTGGGACAGAGATGACGCCAAACACCGAAGAGCAGGTATACAAAGTAGGAGGGTGTAGGTAGTGGATCAAAACCGATGCCACCTACACTCACAAGATTATCCCTTAGTGACAAGATAATGAGTCTATATGCATGCTATGCGACAAACAAATGCAACAATCAAATGCAGCAGACTAACAAGACTCTAGACTACCGTTTTCTAACATTCACGTGGACTAAGGCGTCCTACAGCCATACCTGCTCTGATACCAAGTGTTGTGGCACCCTGGCTCAGAGAGACCAGAACGCCTCGTATTCCAGCCCAGAGATCGAGGTAAGTCTCTAGAATACAAGACTACTTGGCATAGAACAAACCAGCTCTTTATTACAATCAATGTGGATACAAGAGGATTACATCGGCACAACGACACTACTCCTACCAAGGTTGCTCTATGCAAGCAGCAGAACAACACATAGAAGCATAATAGATTCTAGCAGCGAAACAACGACGAGGATGGACTCCACTCTGCAGGGACTTTGGCTGAAACGCTTATCCTAGCTCGCAAACTCGGGATCCATGATAAACAAGCAAGCAAACAAGGCATGACCTGCAAACTGGCATGACATGCCAGGTCAGTACATTGAATGTACTTGCAAGCTCACATCAACCAAAGCAATCAAGATAAACAACTGCATGGCATTTACAGGTTACTTAGCAATGTTGAACATGATACTATCAGAACACATGGCATGGACATGGTGACCAAAATGGCACTAGAACAATATCAGATGAGCATGACATGAGCATATGATGCTACTAGCATGCAACATGTTAACAATATCATGCACCAACTTACTCTGTTCGGGGTTACCTCGTAACCACCACATGAATCACTTACCATCATGGTCATTACACAATCACCTCAAGAACAAATCAAGCTTGGTATTAACAATACTGTAGTAATCATTACATGACCACAAGGAGCTTGATCTTTACCCATGATTCTCACATAACACCATAAACCTCAACCATCTTCGATATCCTCGATACCACTGTAATCCTCTCGTGATCACATAAGTATCAACCACTTATTTCCATCATCAAACATGGGTTGTTCACTACTGCAGGATGCTGCTAACGCGACACTACGATCAATGACCCTTCGACGAAACTGTGTGTGATACAATAATCGCAAACGATGGTGTAAAAAATTCGTCAAAAGGTGCAAAATGTTTGCGATGACGGATGCATCGAACACGGTTAAGATTTTAGTTACGTGTGCGATGGAGGGCATACAGTTCAATTCAATTAACTGTTTGCGATGAGGAGGAACAAAAGAAACGGCCAACCAGATGAAGGTGTGGGCGATATACATCATATGATTCACTCGGATGAACTGTTTGTGATTAGGCAACACAAAAGAAATGGTCAGCCAGATCAAGGTGTGTGCGATATACGGCATGCGGTTCACTCGGATGAACTGTTTGCGTTGAGAAAAGAGAACTGAAACAGTTCAATATAACAAGATGTGTGTGATACGCGACAAATAGGTCTATAACCAGAAATGTGTGCGAAGACCAATAATAACACAGACGATATGCTTTGTCTACACAACATCTATTGGCCATTGGGTGACAGGCGGTCATCCGGGTACGCAATAAGTATGCGAAGAGGCATCCTATATCAGCAAGGACTAGTTGTTCCACCAATAGCTCATCTAAAAGAACTCTCAAGTTAACTGTGCTCAGGCTGGAGCAGTCATCGGATGGGTGACTGGATGGGAAGTTGTCTTGATGTTAAATTAACTGATGGGATGGGTCATTCAGGTAAAATTAAATGACCTCTATGATCCATCCCATCAGTTAAATTAACCTCGAGGTCCTTGTTTTTTTAACACATGTTAAAGAAGGTCTATCGCATTACTTTTTAACAATGTGCGATACGTGGCATACAGTTGATCCATCTGACTTGTTTTGTGATGGAATAAGCTGTGTGTGTTGTGGGCAAATGCTTGCTAGTATACAACCGTTTGCGATTGATGAATTCATCACCGATGGGTTCCCTAGTGTGGTCCGTGTTCATCTGATCATCATCTACTTCTTGTGCTAGCCCTGTTGGGGATCATTGCAGAAATTAAAAAAAATGCTAAGCATCACCAATATCAATCTATGGAGTTTACTAGCAATGAGAGGGGAGTGCATCTTCATACCTTTGAAGATCGCGATGCGGAAGCGTTGCAAGAACTTGGTCGGTGGAGTCGTACACTGATGACCCACAAGTATAGGGGATCTATCGTAGTCCTTTCGATAAGTAAGAGTGTCGAACCCAACGAGGTGCAGAAGGAAATGATAAGCGGCTTCCAACAAGGTATTCTCTGCAAGTACTGAAATAAGTGGTAACAGATAGTTTTGTGATAGGATAATTTGTAACGAGCAACAAGTAACAAAAGTAAATAAAGAGCAGCAAGGTGGCCCAATCCTTTTGTAGCAAAGGACAAGCCTGGACAAACTCTAATATGATGTAAAGCACTCCCGAGGACACATGGAAATATCGTCAAGCTAGTTTTCATCACACTCATATGATTCGCGTTCGGTACTTTGATAATTTGGTATGTGGGTGGACCGGTGCTTGGGTGCTGCCCTTACTTGGACAAGAATCCCACTTATGATTAACCTCTATTGCAAGCATCCGCAAATACAACGCATAAACTAGGGTTTAAGCTTCTGTCACTCTAGCAACCCATCATCTACTTATTACTTCCCAATGCCTTCCTCTAGGCCCAAATAATGGTGAAGTGTCATGTAGTCGACGTTCACATAACACCACTAGAGAAGAGACAACATACATATCATCAAAATATCGAACGAATACCAAATTCACATGACTACTAACAGCAAGACTTCTCCCATGTCCTCAGGAACAAAAGTAACTACTCACAAAGCATAAACATGTTCATAATCAGAGGGGTATTAATGTGCATATAGGATCTGAACATATGATCTTCCACCAATTAAACCAACTAGCATCAACTACAAGGAGTAATTAACACTACTAGCAACCTACTAGCACCAATCCCGGACTTGGAGACAAGAATTGGATACAAGAGATGAACTAGGGTTTTGAGATGAGATGGTGCTGATGAAGATGTTGATGGAGATTGCCCTCTCCCTATGAGAGGAGCGTTGGCTATGATGATGGCGATGATTTCCCCCTCCGGGAGGGAAGTTTCCCCGGCAGAACAGCCCCGCCAGAACCCTAGATTGGCTCCGCCCAGGTTCTGCCTCGTGGCAGCGGAGTTTCATCCGAGAAGATGGCTTATGTTTTTTCCCATCAAAAGAGTCCATCTAGCAGAACATGGTCACCGGATGGCCACCAGGGGGCCCACGAGGTAGGGGGCACACCCCCACCCTCGTGGGCAGGGTGTGGCCTCCCTGGTGAAGTTCTTGCGCTCAATGTTTTTTATATATTTGGAAAACATCATCCGTGAAGTTTCAGGACTTTTGTAGCTGTGCAGAATAGGTCTGTAATATTTTCTCCTTTTCCAGCCAGAATCCCAGCTGCCGGCATTCTCCCTCTTTATGTAAACCTTGTAAAATAAGAGAGAATAGGCATAAGTATTGTGACATAATGTGTAATAACAGCCCATAATGCAATAAATATTGATATAAAAGCATGATGCAAAATGGACGTATCATACACGAAGCGATTCAGATCGCGGCCGAGTCTGATCTAAGCACCGAACAACGGTGCCTCCGCGTTCAACACACGTGCACCCCGATGACGTCTCCCACGCCTTGATCCAGCAAGGAGAGAGGGAGAGGTTGGGTAAGACTCCGTCCAGCAGCAGCACCACGGCGTGGTGGTGGTAAAGGAGCGTGGCACTCCAGCAGGGCTTCGCCAAGCACTGCGAGAGACAAGGAGGGAGAGGGGTAAGGCTACGCCAGGAGAAGGGGTGCGGTTGCCCTCCCCCCCCACTATTTATAGGGGGAAGGGGAGAGGGGGCTAGCCCCC
>NC_057794.1:88432818-88439978 GCF_018294505.1 Triticum aestivum | reverse complement strand
GAGGTAGTACCTATTACCTGTTACTTATGAAACCTTGGGAGTTACTTCTACGTTTGCTTATTATGCTATGCTATGCTAGTAGACGTGGATTGGGTGAGTGATATCCATGACAGATGTGAGATTGATAATTTTAATGGTTTATCTAAGGTGGCAACTTAAACACACATCTGGGTGGATTGAGGCACCTGATGTCTATCAGGACTTGCCTGTTTTTTTTTGGACCGCCACCCAGGCTCAAAGGGATCATAAGATATTTCAAACTGGAAACTTCCGTGTGCAGCCACATGCTACTATGGGCTCTAGCATAGTTGACTAAGTTGTGCGAACTCTTACGGGGTGGACTAGCAGATGTAGGGGATGTAGGTGTACCGGTCTACCCCACATGTAAGGTGCTAGTGCTTCTGAAAGACTATGTCTCGGTCATCCGTTTCTCAAACACCATGCAGTGCGAGGAAACAAACGGAGGCGATCGAGTCATGTGGGGAAAAGTGCGCAAACCTCTGCAGAGTAACAAACTAATCATGATTAGCCGTGTCCCCGGTTATGGACGTTTTGAGTATCTAGTACTTGAATATCAATGTGAATCTCAACATGTTACTTCTAATAAAAGCTATTGGGTTTTTAATGAGTACTTTTAATTGGGATTGAGGATGCTGTCAACCATTCTCAATGTTTAACAACCACCATGATAGTTAAACAAAATTATTCCTTTGATGTAGGGAAAAATTTGCTTTTCGCAAAACTGTAACCATAGAGCCTTACCACCAGCCAAATATGCATGTAGTATAGGCTTATTGTTTCATTACCCTCTATGTGTTACATTGCTAGCATATTCCATGTGCTGACCCGTTTTTGGGCTGCAACGTTAATGTTGCAGACTTTTCAGACGACGATTGAGGTGCGTTTAGGTCGTGGTTCTATACTCAGTGATGCCGATGGAGTTGATGGACTCACTTATCTTCCAAGCCTTCCGCTGTTATCGTTATTAGATGGCCTTAAGCCATGATTATTGTAATAAGTTTTTTTTAGCCATCGATGTAATAAGTGTGTGATTGCAACTCTGCTATAAAACCTCGATGTACTGTGTGGTGTCAGCATTACTGATCCAGGGATGGCACCGTAGCACAGTAGACGTGATCCATTCGGGTCAGGTCGCTATAGAGATGGTATCAGAGCACACGCTGACTGTAGGACACGACCTCTAAGTTAAAGCCATAGATCACTACTCTCCTCTCATTTTCTAAACTCCTCATCTATTCTACTCTTTAGGATGACGAACGTGAAGATTAAGTACACCCAACCGGATGAAGGCACACCATTTGGATTTCACTTGAAGGAAGTTACCAAGTACCTGGACATTGGACTACCAAGTTTCACCGGGACTTTCAACGCCACTCTGCCTGAAGAGGAGCGCTGGAAGATTCACGCTCACGTTCCAGGAAGGACATTCGCCCCAATCACCAAGCCTATAGATAGTGTTTTCAATGCACCAACCTGGAGTCTGGGAAGGAGCATGGCATCTCATATCACCATGGGACGCATTGGAGAAGTTTATCAAGAAGACCTCAAGGACACTATCTACCAGATTTGCGGACGCCGAGATGAACAATGGGAGTTAGTCAGCACCAAGAAGGATAGATCCATTGCAGCTTTTATCCAGGAGTTAAACCAGCACATTCGACGCCAGGAGAACCAGATGTGCAATGATATGTTGGAGTTGCAGAATGCAAAGGCAAGGATCATCGAGCTAGGAGGAGAACTAAAGTCTACACGCAAGGACTACATGGACGAGATCGTAGCTCTAGCAAGACACAATAACGATCTTAAGTATGATATTGAAGAACTCAAGAAGAAGTTAGCATCCCAGGAGGACGACATGTACGTCGCATGTCCGGACAGCTACATCAACATCGACGACACCGATTCGGATCCAAGTGAACCCGATTTTGAAGACGAAGCTGGAACAGACATCATGGAATCTTCCACCGGTTCAAATTAGTAGATGACCACCACATATTAGTAGTATTTCCCCCCCCCCATGTAAACATTATAGTACACGCACTTGCGATAGTTAGATCGTTGTAAGCCTTGTTTGATTGAATGGAGTGATTTTGTGTGCATTTGCTCATGTGCATTTGGGTAGTGATTCCCCTTAGACCTCATTCTATTCTAGATTTCTCTTCTTTTCTAAACCCATCAGATGCCTCCGAGACGCGACCCTGAATTCGTTTTCCCGCCAGAGATCACCCAACTGATTCAGCAACAGAACACCCTGATTCAAACATTGGTGCAGAACCAAGGCAACAACAACAACAACCCACCACCACCACCTGCGGATCATTTGACTCGTTTCCTTAGACTAAATCCGCCGGTGTACTCCAGTAGCACCGAGCCGATTGTAGCAGATGATTGGCTCCGCAAGATAGGAAGGGAGTTGACCACTGCAGGATGCACAGATGGAGAAAGAGTGAAGTTTGCAGCACATCAGCTTGAAGGACCCGCAGCCGCATGGTGGGAGAATTTCACAGCCACTCACCCGGTAGACACTGTCACATGGGATCAATTTCAGCAAGCTTTTCGCACTGCCCATGTTTCAGCAGGAGCTATGGCCATAAAGAAGCGTGAGTTTCACAACTTACGCCAAGGAGGAAGGACTGTTGGCCAGTATGTGGAGGAGTTTAGTAAGCTAGCCCGTTATGCCCCAGATGACGTTGCTACGGATGTAGCTAAGCAGGAGAAGTTTCTGGAAGGACTGAATGATGAACTAAGCATGCAGTTGATGGTAGCAAATTTCAATAACTACCAGGAGTTAGTAGACCGAGCCCTTATGATTGAAGGAAAGCAGCAGCAAATTGAGAACCGTAAGAGGAAGTATGGACAGGGGAAGTATAACTCTGGAGCCCAGCAGAAGCCCCGTTTTACCCCTAAACCGGGATTTAAGTTTCAGCACACCCATGGAGGAGGTAGCTCGCACAACCATAATGGCCACAAGAATGGTGATGGGAATGGAGGAAGCAACGGCCAGAACCGAACAACCCCATCAACCCCAACCAAGAGAGACCTGAGTCAAGTCACCTGTTTCAAGTGTTCGAAGACCGGACATTATGCCAATGAATGTCCTGAAGGCCAGAATGGAAATGGCAATGGAAGCTAGGGGAAGAAGCCCAACCCTTTCAATAGGGGACAGGTGAACCATGTTAATGTGGAGGAGATTGAAGATCAGCCCGATGCAGTAATCGGTAAGTTTTTGGTTAAGTCATTTACTGCACTCGTTCTTTTTGATACTGGTGCATCGCATTCATACATATCAAGGGGATTTGTGGAAAAGTATAGCCTGCCCACTAGGATTCTTAAAACACCTATGCTAGTAAGCTCGCCAGGAGCAGAATACATGGCCAGACAAGGATGTTTTCAAGTACCATTGAGTATAGGAAGGCATGTATTCCCAACGGATTTAATTATTCTGGAATCCCAAGGTCTGGATGTGATTCTTGGTATGGATTGGCTGTCGATGTATGGAGGAAACATCGATTGCGCCAGTAAGACAATTTTGCTTACCACACCAGAAGGAAGAAGGATCAAGTATGTATCCCGGCATGTGCCAAACAGGACACAAGTGAATTGCTTATCAGGAGTTGTGCAGGAGGAAGTACCAGTGGTAAAGGATTTTCCTGATGTATTTCCTGAGGAATTACCAGGCATGCCACCGGATAGAGACATTGAGTTTTTGATTGAGTTATTGCCAGGTACAGGCCCAATATCGAAGCGACCGTACCGGATGCCAGCAAAGGATTTGGTGGAAATTAAGAATCAGATTAAGGAGTTATTGGATAAAGGTTACATTCGCCCAAGCTCTTCACCTTGGAGATCACCCGTTTTGTTAGTGGAAAAGAAGGATGGATCTTGAGAATGGTTGTTGATTATCGTGAATTGAATGCGGTAACAATCAAGAACAAGTACCCACTACCAATGATAAATGATCTGTTTGATCGTTTGCAAGGAGCCAAAGTGTTTTCCAAGATCGACTTGCAATCAGGGTACCATCAGTTGAAGATTCGGGAGCAAGACATACCCAAGACTGCACTTACCACGAGATATGGACTGTACGAGTATACCGTTATGTCATTTGGATTGACTAACGCACCTGCCTATTTCATGAACCTGATGAACAAAGTGTTTATGGAGTTTTTGGATAAGTTCGTCGTGGTGTTCATAGATGACATTTTGATTTTCTCGAAGAATGAAGAGGAACACAAGGAACACTTGCGATTGGTTTTGGAGAAGCTAAGAGAACATCAGTTATACGCCAAGTTCAGCAAATGTGAGTTTTGGCTAAAGGAAGTTGGATTTCTTGGACATGTTATATCCGGAGAAGGAATAGCAGTTGACCCCACAAAGGTTGAGACCGTAACTAATTGGGAAGCACCAACGACAGTTGGAGAGATTCGGAGTTTTCTTGGACTCGCAGGATACTACCGAAGATTCATTGAGAATTTCTCAAGGATTGTTAAGCCTATGACTGAATTGTTGAAGAAGGATAACAAATTCATATGGACTGAGGACTGTGAGGCAAGTTTTCAGGAGTTAAAGAAAAGATTGGTTACCTCACCAGTTTTGATATTGCCAGATCAGACTAAGGATTATGAGGTGTATTGCGACGCTTCACGTCGAGGACTTGGAGCAGTGCTTATGCAGGAAGGAAGAGCTGTTTCGTATGCTTCACGACAACTTAAGCCCCATGAGTTGAATTATGCCACTCACGATTTGGAGTTAGCAGCCGTTGTGCATGCCCTGAAGACGTGGAGACATTTTCTCATTGGAAATCATTGTGAAGTATATACGGATCACAAGAGTCTGAAGTACATCTTCACACAGAAGGAATTGAATCTCAGACAAAGGAGATGGTTAGAACTTATCAAGGATTATGATATGAGATTGCATTATCACCCCGGAAAGGCTAATGTCGTAGCAGACGCATTGAGCCGTAAGAGCCACGTCAATACCCTAATGATGGGAGGAATACCCAATGAGTTAGCCGAGGACCTTCGAGAGCTATGTTTGGAAATAGTTCCGAGAGGCTATGTGGCAACATTGGAGATTCAGTCGACACTGATGGACAAAATCAGAGAAGCCCAAAAGGCAGATAAGGAAGTTGCCTCTATAAAGGAGAAAATGGGCAAAGGAAAGGCTAAAGGATTTCGTGAGGATGAACACGATACCCTATGGTTTGAAGACTGTGTTTATGTGCCCAATAACCCAGAAATCAGAAAGTTGATTTTACAAGAAGCCCATGATTCACCCTATTCGATTCACCCAGGAAATACCAAGATGTATTTGGATTTGAAGAACACTTTCTGGTGGACCGGAATGAAGAAGGATATTGCGGAGTATGTAGCTATTTGCGATGTATGTCAGAGAGTAAAGGCAGAACATCAGAAGCCAGCAGGATTGTTACAACCGTTGCCGATACCCGAATGGAAGTGGGATAAACTAGGCATGGATTTCATCACAGGTTTGCCAAAGACCCGTTCAGGATATGACTCGATTTGGGTTATAGTCGACCGTTTAACAAAGGTAGCTCATTTCATTCCAGTCAAGACTACCTATAGCAGTGCTAAGTTGGCAAAGATATACATGACCAGAATTGTGTGTTTACACGGAGTTCCGAGGAGCATCGTATCAGATAGAGGAACCCAGTTTACCTCGAAATTTTGGAACCAGTTGCACGAGACATTGGGAACTAGATTGGAATTCAGTACAGCTTTCCACCCACAGACCGATGGACAGACTGAGAGAGTCAATCAGATTTTGGAAGATATGCTGAGAGCTTGTGCACTAGATTATGGATCTAGCTGGGATGATAATTTGCCGTATGCAGAATTTTCCTACAACAACAGTTACCAAACCAGCTTGAAGATGGCACCTTTCGAGGCTCTGTATGGAAGAAGGTGCAGGACACCGTTGTCATGGGACGAGACTGGAGATCGTCAATTGTTTGGACCAGATTTGATTAAGGAGTCTGAACAGAAGGTTAAGTTGATTCGAGACAGGCTCAAGGTAGCCCAGTCCAGACAGAAGAGCTATGCCGATTCAAAGCGCAAAGCGATTGAGTATGAAGTTGGAGACAGAGTATATCTCAGAGTATCCCCGCTTCGAGGAGTTAAGCGTTTTGGAGTTAAAGGAAAGTTAGCACCCCGTTTCGTTGGACCGTATGAGATTTTGAAACGTATGGGAGAAGTCGCGTATAAGTTGGAACTACCAAAAGGACTGTCAGGAGTTCATGATGTATTCCATGTTTCTCAGTTGAAGAAATGTCACCCAGAGATAGCAGAGGTACCGTTAAGAGACACAGTGCCACTAGAAGCAATTCAGTTGAGGGATGACTTGACATATGAGGAAAAACCTGTTAAGATTCTCGATTATGCCAGCAGAGTTACCCGCAGCAAAGTTATCAAATTTTGTAAAGTTCAGTGGAGCCACCGCACTGAGGATGAAGCCACCTGGGAAAGAGAAGAAGTTTTGCTCAAGGACCACCCTCACCTATTTTCTAGCCAACCCGAATCTCGAGGGCGAGATTCATCTTAAGGGGGTAGGTTTGTAACATCCCAAATTTTCAATTTGGAATGTTATACATTAGATCATCATGCATATCATATTTTTCTCGCATTTTCCGATCCTAGAAAATTTCACGCAACTCAAGGACCCTCGGAGAGAGTTGGAAGTTTCATTATTTTCATATTTGGGATTTCTCAAATTTTGAAAATAGGATCATTTGGATTTATTTAATTATCTTCATAAAGTTTTTCCTATAAAAAATTTTTAAGAGAGGGAATAATATGACTTTCCCAATATTTAGGAAAAATGAAGATATTATAAATAAATCAAGATTTGGTTTTGGAAGATTTATTTTGCTTAGGCAAAAATGAGCATTTTAAAAATTTATGCATGTTTGCCGTTTTTAAAGTTCTTTTTGTTCGACTCATTTTTAGGAGTCGGGGAAAATTTGTTTTATTTAATTTGGAGTTAAATTGGTATTTTTTTTAATTCATTTGGTTTAATTTAAAAAAAAAAATACACGCGCCCCCCCCTGGGCCAAGGCCCAGCCGGCCAGCCAGCCAGGCCCGTCCCAGCGCCCCGCCTCCCTCTCCCTCGCGTGCACG